>NW_011356290.1:84152-109635 GCF_000735185.1 Notothenia coriiceps
TGTTCGGGCGGCAGACACCCTATCCGTTTTTAAGAGTGCGCTTAAGACCTTCCTTTTTGATAAAGCTTATAGTTAGGGCTGATTAGATTCAGCCCCTAGTTTTGCTGATATAGGCTTAGTTTGTCGGGGGACATCGTACTTCTTCCTTCTCTCTGTCTATACCTGTGTACTCTCATGTTCCGATTAACCCAGCTTCCCCAAATTTCTTTCTTTTTGGTGTCTATATACGCCGGGATCCGGAGTCATGGATGATCCTGCGGTCCTGTGTCATGGATCGCGAGTCCTGGATCTTGAGTCGTGGCTGTGGTCCTGGATCATAAGTCCTGGATGGATATCCTCGTGGATTCATCTTCCTATTATACACACATGCATTTCCAAACATTTGGACTACCTATGTTGCAAATGTATTATCTTTTCAATTTACACACGGCATCTATTGCACGTCTGTCCGTCCTGGGAGAGGGATCCCTCCTCTGTTGCTCTCCCTGAGGTTTCTCCCATTTTTCCCTTTAAACTGTGGGTTTTCTCTGGAAGTTTTTCCTTGTACGATGTGAGGGTCTAAGGACAGAGGGTGTCGTATTGTCATACTGATATTCTGTACAAACTGTGAAGTCCACTGAGACAAATGTAACATTTGTGATATTGGGCTATATAAATAAACATTGATTGATTGATTGATTGAGTAGTTTGGATAAATAGAAGCGTATGGAAGACACTTACTTTACCTTTATGTAACCTTTCAAGTATTTCACACAGGAATCTAGATCAAGGATGTTCTCATACCCTGCTATCTTAATTAGCACATGTTAATTGGCACAGTGCAGTCTCTTTGTAAGTCATATTTATTAGGAAGAGCCTGATTCATCCTAACCCGATGGGAATATAAATCATTAGGGGACAGTGAAATGTATCTCCGGATATAATTCATAACAGGAAACGTGTAAGCTCCCACAATCAAAATGGCGGCCTAATTTGCTGCCCAATTCTTTGTGCAGTTTCCTTAACATGAAACATTTTCTAAGCGTTCCTGATCAATATGTTTTACACAGTATCTTTGTCACTATATATTATCTCTTTCTATCCATGCATTGAAATATTTGTTCATCAACTCTTTAAACACTAACCGACTTTGCACGACAAGCGGAGATTAACTGATCAGTGTGTTCCGGCTCCTGTCACGTCTTTCATGTTCACGTTGAGTCATACATTAACAATATGGCGCTTATCATTTTCTACTGAGCGATGCCGGCCACTGAGCGAGGGCGCAGGGAGAAAGAGAAACAGAAGGAGGAGGAGGAGGAGGAGGAGGAGGAGGAGGAGGAGGAGGGAGAGTGTACCCTGAAAGAGGTCAGACCTCGTTTCAGAGAACCCCCCATCCACACACACCCCAGGTACTGTGACACTGCTTTTATGAGCGCGCCCGGAAAACACAAACCCAGCGGATTAGTGTCTGGCTCTCAATGTCCCCGGGAGCAGAGCCCATCGGCGGAGACAAAGCGGGCTGATTGCGTTGTCATCTGCATCACAAAGGGAAGCCTGTTTCTACCTGAACCGCTGCCTGAGTGCCGCGCTGCACATCACGTCTATCAGTGACTCTGGACCCACGTGACATCTGCCTTTTTTTTTGTCCATATCTGCCCCCCCCTCTCTTCCATTCTTTCTCTCCGACCCGCTCCGTCTGTCCACCATGGCCCCATATCAACAGCAGGGTGCCCTCCCCCTCCCCCTCTCGAGTGGAAACTAACTCGTCAGTCTGCATCAGCATTGACCGTTTTTCAGTTTTTGCCTTTAGATATGTGCTCAGCGCGGTGTGCATCATATTCCCTCGCTACAAAGAGAGACTAACTAATTTGTTGTCTTGCCTTTTTTCCCCTCTGGCTCTGGCTGGCTAGCTGTATCACCGCTCAGCCAACATGCAGACACATCAGACAAAAAGTCCAGTCTCCCACTGAGAAACACTAACACGTCTATCGGCCTCCGTCCGACGGAGAGAACACCCCGGCTGAGGTGCTGCCAGGAAGCAGATATGTTTCGTCTGATTAGTGCTCTGGGAAGGCTATGACTGATGACTGTTGTCTTGGGTAGAGGATAAAGGCCGATCCAACAGCCATAACAGATAGATCAAGCTTCCCCACTCGGATTATCTTCTCTGCGTGTGGCGCAGTGGATAGAGTGTTGGTGTTGTGTCCCTGGGCAAGACACTTCACCCCAAATTGCTCCTGTGGGGATTGCCCACAATACTGAATACTGTACGTCGCTTTGGATAAAAGCGTCTAACAAGTAACATGTAATGTTATGTACATAGGAGTGTACCATTAGCCTTATGTTGGCTTTTATCTGCTTCATCCTATCATCAAACAAACTACTATTTTAAAGATGTCATCTTCCTTTATTATTTTATGACATGAACGTGTACCACTCTTTATCCTGTGAAACTGTATTTTCTTTTTTGGAACAATCAAAGATGTCAGAACTATCTCAATCATAATAACTGAAGTTGAAAGGAACACTTAAGAATACCTTCAATACTGGGTTTGACATTTAAAAAGCACAGGCAGGGTGGGAAAGGGAGGGAATGACTTTTTGTGTCCTAAAGTGTGACAGTTGGTTTCAATTCACACATGCATTAGCTTAGAGAGTTGGGAATTAACACGAGGCAATTAACTTATTTGGTCTTTGGCTGCGACTTGTCTGGTTTGTAGCAAACTGGAACTCATCCTGTTTTTTCATAGTTTAATTTAGAACAGTCCAAAGACTGTGATTCAATCAGATGCAGTACCTTGTAACGGGGGACCAGGGAACTTGGTTTACTTCCGTGAAAAAACTATAGACAACAGCAGGGTTAACTGGCTCTATATCCCCAAATCACATATAGGCCAATTACTTCTATGTAGAGCTGTATTACTTGTGCCACTTTAGTCTTGGACTTTTCTTGGACACTTGTTGGATTTGTCTTGGTCTTGTGTGTCAGGCATAGTGCAAATTAATAAGTATTATGGGCCAGTTGTATACTTTTCCCTTTACTACATTTGCTATTATACCTTTGTAACAATGAATCCTGTGTGCACAGAAGAGCAGAAGAGTAGGAGTTTCTCTGTTTGGTCTTGCCTGGTGTCCACTGTCTTTGGACATTGGTCTTGACTCACACTCGAGTACCTGGACTCCACTTGGACTCGATTATGTTTGTATCAACTACAACCCTGCTGCAAGCCCACAATGGCTAATTGTTAACAGCAAGGATATCATTTTCATCTTCATTGAAGAAGCGATCTACTGGGAGCTGCTAAAGACACTACAATTATACTCTTCACCAGAGTGGGAGTCTATCCATAAGTGTCATTATAGACTGCATATAAGAAACACTTAACATTATAACCTGAGCCGAGCATTGTGTGGAGAACAGGGCATGTTAGTCAATTTACACAGTCTGATATTTATGTATCATCAGCACAAACACGGATGTCCTTGTGACTGACGCTTCATTTAAGGAGTGGGCGTGTGAACAAACCGATTCTACTTTTCCCTTTTTAATAAATGATCAAATGCTATTGTTGAATTAAGGATATCCTGAATTTGCTTTAGTAATGATTATGTTATTCAAAGCCCTGTTTATTAGAGCTTGAAGACATTTAAGGACCAATACAAAATAAGATCAAATCAGATAACATAAGCCTTTATTGATTTAAGGGGACACATAGTTTTTGCAGCAGCATAAGGAAATAAGTACTATTTACTGCAGAGGATTTTAGAAGGAGGTTAACAAGTAGGGTACACAGTAAAACTCTTAAATGTGAGGGTTTATTTAAGCTTAATAGCGAGATAATTTAGATTGATGACAGACAGCTTTAGATTTTCTTCTCTGAGCTCATACCACTGCAATCAGTCTACAGGTCCAAAATCAATAGCGTAGACTCAGCAAAGATTAAACCCTCATGATTGTGTGTGTGGAGCCCCATCAATTGACACTTCATCGTAGCCGTTTCATATTCAGCAAAGCCGGTGATAAATGCAGCGTTTGGGCAGAGAAAGCTTACCTGCATTTACATAATCACTTGTCTGAGAGTGGATCTAGTGTGGTGGAGCAATCAGCAGCAGCTGCCACACTCACACTTGTAAGAGCTCTTTTCGATGAAATAACATCTTGTCCCACCTCTTGTCCCAACTAACAAATTCATTGTTATTTCATTCTAATTTCAAACCCGTTTAAGATTTCCAGCAGGAAACCCTATCGCTAAAATCACAACTCTAGGGCTGCCAAAGAAAGACCGATACACGTCCTCTGGGGTCAATATAACAATGTCTGGAATCCCAATACAACCATGAGGTAAGGTAGCGTAGAAAACGGGAGCAAGGTACATAAGGAGATGGTGAAATGATGACTGTTTTCCATGCCTTACTCTGGCAGGGCCTTTTCTAGGAGAAATCACAATGGATCAATTGGGAGGGCAGCTGGAAAATCCATAGAAAATCTCAGGAGGCCTGCTGTGCCTGTGAAATCAATACAGAGATTCCAGCTGAGACCATTAAATGAAACAAATGTTATATGATAGGGTTAACATGTAGAATATTATTATTCATACAGTCCAAATAGGTTTTTCATCTGCAAATAATACAAGCAGGAATGGACGTCAATAAAGGAACCACATATTGCGTTGTATTTCAAGCACCTACTATACATGCAAGCAGTCCATCATGCCTCTGACCCATTGTTAGCCTTAAGAACGAGAGGGCAACTGATAAAATAAAATAAATTGAAGCTTTATTATATTTGGTCTGCGTTTCATTGTAGTTTATTACTTAATAAATGAACTACTATAGCAGCCGAGCAAACTCTGCAGCATTCAGGGTTGCGGGCACTCTCAGATAAAAGCAGGCCAGCAGCCATAGCCCTGGTATAAGTGGACATTTCTCTTCCAACACACATTAAATCCTCACTCATTTGAAAAGTGCTTGTTTAAGACCTTAAAAAAGAGAAGTAAGGCATCTGTTTTAGTTTAAATGTGCTTATTTTCATCACTGATTAGACTTCCATAATTTTTTTCATCTGGTTTTACAATTGTTGTCTTTGTCAGAAAACCGCAATTTCTTTTTAACCGTCCTTAATTTTTTTGTCCAATAAAAGTCCAAAACCCAAAGATATTCAGTTTACTATTATATTAAATGGCTAAAAGCAGAACATTGAACGAGCTGAAACCAGTTACTGTGTGGCATTTTTGACAGATCATTTTTATTTATTTTTTAGCTCGTATTTATTTATTATGGAACTCTTGTTTTGTCACTGTTTCTATATTGCACTGAAATCCACTTGTTTTGCCGCTCTATAGTCTGTTTATCTGGCATAATAGCTGTTTGACTTGAAGACCTTTTAGCCATTATCTTTATATAAACCAAACTTTTGTAAATTCAATTATTTAGCTAAGATATGTCATTTGTGGATGCTTTTATCTAAAGTGCCTTACAGTATCATAAGGGAACAAATACATCTGTGGCATGGGTGGCCTCTGTTACTCACACACTGTGCTGTTGCCCCAGCCTCATCACACCTCTTCAATCTGCTTCCCTTTAGAAATGGTTTGACACTTTGTAGTGGTCAGGCAGCCACACTACATGCATAGCGCCTGTACTAGTTGTCAGGATCCTCCGCGTTGGAGTGATCGAAAAAGCATGTTAGGGAATAGCAGCCTGTCCTGATGCTCTGGCAGGGTGTGCATCTGGGGGGTTGAGATGCTCTCTGGGCCTGTCATGGTGCTGAGAGATGGAATAGGTAGAGCTGGATCTCAGTTCTCGCACTATGCTGACACCACCTCTCACACTGTCTCTCACACACATGCCCATAAACAGATTCTGCCTCATGACCCAACACGTGCTACAAAGCACAGTCCGCGCTCCGTGGCTCATCCTATTCATGCTACCAGCAGAGAGCAATACATGGAGAATGATCATTCACATCTTTGCAGCAGATGTCTACACTGAAGCAGTTCTAACACAGTGAGCAAAATTAAAAAGCTTTGGGTAATTTTAATATGTATCTTTTGGATACATATTAAAATTATAAAAATAAAAATTACAAACAGCACATAACGCAAAACATTCTTCCTTTGATCTCACTGCCTACGGTATAACGTCCTATTTTGCAGGAATAGAAAGTGAGACCCATAACAGTGTTTAGTGGTTTTCCTACTTACCGACAGATTTCTGGCATAAGCACGTACTAATCTGTTTTTCACAGATACTAGCAAGCTCATTTTCTGTCTCTCCAGTTCTGATGACGCATGCACACACACACACACACACACACACACACACACACACACACACACACACACACACACACACACACACACACACACACACACACACACACACACACACACACACACACACTAATGTATGAGCAACTCCTGTCTTCACTACTTCCAACTCAACACTTCTGGGGTTGGGCTGTCAGGCTTTTTTGTAATTATAGCATTACTGTAGAAACCAGAGGCCTGAAGATGGATTAGTGGAGAGGAGGTGTGAACACAAGGTCAGGGCAAAGATGGCTAATACTTTGTCGTACTCTTACTCAATTTGATCTCATCACAATACCTGCCACATACTGACAAATACACAGCCACACGTGGAAAAATGAACATGCACAGACATCTTATTCTTGTCATTGTTTCAGCCAAGGCAGGTGCTTTGAGGAGCCTTGAGTTACCTTTTGTTGAGTACACTGGGAGCTTCTTAAGTGTCTTTCTGGCAATGAGATTGGAATCGTGTTAACATAATTTCTGCAGGTAGTGAGCTTTATACTCAAAACCCCAGCACACAGTTAAAGATTAAAACTGTGAGCTATCAGTGAAACAGACATTTTACATTTTAAGGTGACAAAGTATCTAGTTGCACCTTTTTCAAGTAGAAAGACCACGCAACATGAATTCAAAAATAGTTATTACTGAAGTTATAATATGTGTTGGCGCTGGAATTGTCAACGAGCCAGGTGCAACCTGACAAGCCCAATGAACCATTTTCTAAAGGGTATGAAAAGCCTCTCCAATTCCAGTACATGTTCTGTTTTTGAATGTTACACTGCACTCCAACCACCTTACAGATGGATATAATGATTTGTTACCAAAAACAAAAACAACCAAATTTAGCTCGAAATGACACCATGAGTAAGCAGGTAGTCATATGGCTGCTTATAAACACCATTGTTTTAAGAGACTAACTTTTTTTTAGCCTTCCTCAAACAGTAGTTGGACTAGTCCCATTTTCTCACCCTCCACAATTGGGGAAGTAAACCAGTTTTTATTTTTGAACAAATTTAAGCATAACAATAATCAGATTTTACATTTCCAAAAGTGACAAACGGGTCAAAAGGAAACCGTAGGTCTCAAGATGTTTGCCTTTCAATGGCTACAAAACGGTGGTACTAGCAATTCTCAACACCTAATCCTTGATGTGACAAAAGAAGTGTTGTAAACTCATTCTCACACACACTCATGTGATGAAGCTGGAGGGCATCAATAACTCACTCCTCACATGCCCAATTTCAAAACACCACATTTAAGGCCATCTTCACCTCCTTTGTCCTGTTCTCAGCTTGTCCCGTGAAAAACAGCTTCACCCTCTTTTTCTTCTTTTCCTTCTCTGACCATCCGCCACCTGTCATCCCCACGCTAATGTGAACCCTAAACAGCCTGAATAGAAACACACCACTTCGTAGAAAAAAGAATTACCTGTCACTCTGTCTCTGGGATTAGAACATCACTGGTGCCAAATGATTTAAGGGCCTTTTGCTATGTTGTCAATAGTGACATGATTGTGCCTCTGGCCATACAGAAACATATGTGCTTGTTTTTTTTGTATTTTTTTCTGAAGGCGTTAGAGAGGCGGTACCAGATGTGTGCGGTGAATGGTGTTGGATTTTTTTTTCTTTCTCACTTGCGCGTGTGTCAGTACAGCTGCACGGAGGAAGAGTTAAGTCTGTCTCACACAGAGTGAGTAGGAGGTGAGAACCAGCAGGTCTAATTGAGGCGGTTAATGGCCTGTCAGAAACCATCATTCTACCTGAAGTAGCACGTCGAGAAGCTCTTCATCACTGAATGGAATCTGATAAAGCAGCTCTTATTCAAAGATAAGCCATTGGGCAAGGCGGGGACTTTAAAAATTGCTTGATTTATAACGTCACGCTCGACTACATGCGGAGTATTTATGGAGCTCTGGCTATCGTCTGCAACAGTCCTTCCTTGTTTTGTTTTCCTCTCCTCTGCTTTGTTGCTTTTCTTTTCTACTCGGGCAACTTCATTTAAAGGCAAACATGTCCAATTGAACTACCCATTTAATCTTAAAACAAATAAATCAACAATGACATAATTAAATTAGCTCCCAGTGAAGTCTTGTTTATAGATTTAAAAAACCTAGTGGTAATTTGTTGCCAAAAGAAGTAGTCATATCTCTCTGATTGAGTTTTTTAGCTGAATCCCCAAAAGGGAAGGGAAACTGCGTTGGAAACTACGTTGAAAAAGTCATTATCCCTGTCACATTGGGACATGTCTTCATGTGTTTTCACTAAAAACTGCTAAGTACATGGATAAATAGCTTGAGTTTTTTTTCTTTCTGTTTTCCTTGCCTCAGTTGGCCTCAGCGATGTCTTAACCACATCCCTCCCTTCAGAGTCCAAGCCCCATTCCTCTCTGCCTGGCTCTGGTCCCGGCTTAGTCCCGACCATCCTCCCCGGCTCTATCTCTGTTCCTCCCTCTGCAGCCACAGCCCCGATCACTGCTCCCAACCAAAAACATGCTTGGTGGGAAGGTTTTATGCACTGTGCACATACTTAAACATTTCGGTACACGCTGTTTTAGGAACTTGTACCAAACGGCTTACCGGAGCAGTTTGGGATCAGCACTCGCCCAAGGGCATCTCAACGGAAATAGGAGATGAATTACTCCTTCTGCATTTAATTCAACCTCTTTTTCTAGCTATGTGGCTACCTCTGATTTGTTTTGAGTGTAGGATTTTAAGTGTAGGCTGAAGGGGGAGCTATAGAAACGGCTGATGGGTGGGAGGAAGGGTGTATCTGGCATCATTGACACAGTGAATTGCTCCTCTGGGATGCACTCTGGAAAAGGTGCAAGGTTGTGTGAGAAGCAAAGTGTGGTTGGGCTTAGCGAAACAGACATTCATTATATCGGAGCTTTGCAGCTGCATCACATATTTCTCAGTAACTGCGGTCCATCGGGGAATTGGCTGTGTGCAAATCATAGCTCGATATAACAAGTGGACAGACCTGCATTGCCTAGCTCTGAGATTTAGTTATGTAGGTTCAGGTGTGTAAGAAGACGCAATAATGAAGTTAATTAGATAGATAGCAAAAAGGACGTTGGCTAACGCGCTACAACAGCCCAAAATATTCTCATTAGGGGAAATGCGCTGCACTTTCAAGAACAATGTAGATATAAAAAAACATTTTCACCAACTTGACAACACATGCGCAGGTTTTACCTAAAAGAGCTGCAAGAAATGCTGCAAAGGCAAAACGATGCTCAATTAAAACGCTGCAAGAAGCACACAAAACGATTTGAAACGGGGGACACTAAAAAGTGAAACGCACAGCTGGGACCAGAGCGCTTGTTGACATTCGGGGATTATAAAGTTGGCCAACTGTCGCAGATTTAGTGTGCTTCATAATTGTAAGTGTATTTTCAAATTATTTGAAATGACTATTAGCAACGTTAGCTAGCTGGCACCTGTCGGCCCCCTCAAAAGTCATTGCAGTATAATGGGATACAAAATAATTGATCCATCTTCACCACAATCACACAACCACCCAGTGTGAAACAGGATCTGTGTGTTCAAAAAAATCAAAGCATGTTTAAATATATTTATGAAAAATGTAGGGAATGTATCATGCATAGTTGTTATTGCCCTTGATGCACTTGTCTAAAATGTCACGAGAATCATTTTACAGACACCACGCACAGTAGGTAGGGGAAAGCAAATGATGATTAACCACTTAAAGAGCGTAGATGGCATTCATCAAGTTTCACATTGAAAACTCATGACACGGCAGCATTCAAACTCATTCTGGCTGGACGTGTTTTAACCTCAGTGTCCAGCTCCCTGACGGCACTACACAGGATCTAAGCTCTCTCTTAGAGATAACAGGCTTTTTCCTATCTTTTTTGCTCTATAATCAGTTTTAAATGAGAGCCGGGCCTTTGGGAGACTTCATACAGTGACTCTTTGATTCAGCCAAAAAGCCTATTGCGAAGTGGATGAATATGAATAGTCAGCGAGAGCTCATTTATACAATCTCAGCAGCAAGAGCTCCATCGCAGTGGATGATCTGGGTTTGAATTATCAGCTTTTCTCCATGCATTTCTTTCATTTTCAATAATTGTCTTAAAGTCTGAAGAGGATTTGTCTTTATGCAAGCAAAACTGGCTTTATATGTATCTTACAAAATAAATACAACAAATCAAACTTGTTGAATTACAGCCAAGATGACTTTGTGTTTTCTTTGGCACAGTTTCTTTTTGTCAGCCACGCTGTTTTCAATCAGGAAAAGCTACAATAAAGAAAGTGACTTTTTGCCATTCATTTATTCCGCTGGCATGTTGTGATCTTCCTTCGAGTAGAACATTTGATTCTAAACTGTATTCCATTTTCCACTCCCCTCACTTTTCATCTAATTTGTAATCATTGCCTGATTCGGTTGTTCCAATGCTTATTCTTCCTATTCAGTTTTTTACCAAATTACCGGCAAATCAGAATCAAGGTTGTTTTTTTTCGTCTTTCATCTGGTGCTTTTTAAAGCAGGATGTTAAGAAAAAAAGGCTGCCTGAGCAATAACTGTGTGATGACAACTTTAATAGGATTCAGAGTATTTAATAGTGGAAAGAACTTGCCTACATTTACAATTGTTGGTGCACATAATAGCTACTTTGTGCTTTATGATTAGCCTACTAACCCCAATGTTGCTCCCACACTTTTTCATAGATATACAGAAAAGCATCATCCTCGATTTTTCTGGTGATCATCTGAATTGTTTAATCCAGTGAATGCAAATAACAGTGTTAATGGTGCTCATTTGGGTCCCCTACTTACTGTATGTGTGGCTTTACGGCCCCTCAGCCAATGCCAACAAGACTTTACACGGCTGAGTAGGAGTCGGATGTGAGTTTCAACGACGACCATCTGCACAGAACATCTTTTGCTCGTGCAAGCAGCATATGCTTCAGCATGTAGATAACAGGGCTGGTAAACACGCTCCCTCCCTGACTGAATTAACCTGCCATTACACGCTCCCTGTTGGCCTCCATCTTGCTTGGGAACTATTAGGGGTTAATCTTAAAGCCCCCACCACCCCCACCCTCCTGTCCTCTTTCAAACACAGACCATCGCGTTCACACAGAGCAGATCCATCAGTAGAGCATGAGTCATTAGTTCCTTTTAGCTCCCTGGCCAGTGGACTCAAACCGATTGCATATACGAGACCCAGGTCTGGGATGCTCAGGGACTTACTGCATACAATAATCACATATTTGTGTTGGAAAGCAATATCTTGAAAAGACTTAAACCGAGTTAGTTTTCCTTGTCAGCAGCACTATTTAATGTGCAGGTTTGTGAAGCCATGCTTGGCAGGAGGAAGTCTGAGCAATACATTACAAATAAACATTATGAAGCTTGCTAAAAAAAATTACGGGAAGGAAAATCTTGCCCAATCTCCTCATTAAAATGAGGAGTCAGCGTTTCATTTGTAGTTACGTGTGCTTCCTTTTATTACCTAATGGCAGCCAGAATTGGGAGATGGGCTCAGCTGGGGGAGGCAGGGTCATTCTTTCTACACCATTGAGCAGATGTGTGTTTATTTGTTTGAAGAGTATACGTGTAGATTCATCGGACTTTGTCATCAACACATCATCTCCTGCTTTTAACAATTAGTATTCAGTGGTAAGCATGTAATGTACATGTATTACACAGCTGAGCAACTTTAAACACCTATGTGGGATATACCTTAGAGGAATCACATGCACTTTTTAGTATGGTAAGCATTTAAGAAGTGATGTTTTGCATTTTTATTGGCCTTTGGGATATACTTATGTATGGCTCAGCTATACATGCTAAGCCAGAGGGGGGACAAGGGACTGTGAGTGTAGCGTACTATGAACCCTCGAGGACTATCTGAACTGCGAGATTGTATGTGCAAGAGCTTAAGATGGCTCTATAGACAGACAGATAGACAGACAGACAGACAGACAGACAGACAGACAGACAGACAGACAGACAGACGGGATACGCATTTAAAGGAGTTTAAGATCCCTCAACAATCGCACAGAAACCACAAGGGAGGATATAACCATTTATTTCTCCTCCTCTGCGTATTCTAAAAAACTTTTAGTTCCTTTTTTTCACAATAAGTGATAACAAATATTTTTGGTTATACCTTGGAAAGGGGACATAGTATATCTTCTTTTAATCGTCCATGTGTTTGGTTTGTGAAGTACTTTGAGTTATCTTTGTGTATGAAAAGTGCTATATAAATAAAGTTTGATTTGATATGTCTGCTTGGGTTAACTGAAGGAATTCCTTACTTGTTTTCCTGTTAAGAGATGCTTCCATGTCAACTGGGAGCAGATTGGCGGGGGATTTGCAGCTCTGCTTAATCATTGCCTCACATCATGCTCTTTTTAGAACGGATATACACACTTAGACTGACACGTTTATGGTTCTCTGAACAAATAATCGACAGATTACAGCAGAGATTTGATCTGGGTTAAGGGTTAGCCACATTATCCATCAATGGGCCAAACAGTTTTTCCTAGAGAGAGCTATGTGTTGTCGCTGTGCTTATTTTCATACTGTTCAGGGACCGGAGGAACCATCTGTAGTGGCTGCACTCGAGAGACTTTGTTGTCCCTGACAGCTATCAACAAGCCAGGGAAACAGCTATTCAGCTTCTCAATAAAACACAGGCTAAACATTTCTTCTTGTATTACTAGCCAAACTCTCAAGGTCAGGGATTGCTACTTCTGTCTTTTTTACTAATTGTATATTATGTTCTAGGGCTGCTCGATTATGGCAAAAAACATAATCTCGATTATTTGGGACAATAATTGATATTACGATTTATTAAAAACGATTATCTATTTACTTTGAAAACATCCATTTATTGAAAAACAATTTAACAGTATGTTTTTAACAGTTGATTACCCTGAACTTTAAGTATAATTCAACTGAAAAAAAATAGAAATGAAAAAAAAACAGGTTTTATTTCGATTACGTTGTTTTCGTAATCGTTGCAAGCGAAAATCGTAATTGCGATTAAAATATGATTAATTGAGCAGCCCTATTATGTTCCTTCATGCTAATATCTCACTCTTTAGGAAATAAATCTACATATGCAAAAAGTAGAGAACATATCTGTATTGCTTATCATGTGGAGATAACAGCCCTCAACACAGACAAACAGTTGACTCACCCTTCATATCATAACCTCTCTATAGCTGGCTTTACCACTCTGCAATTGAAAGCAATCAAGCTTTTATAGAATAATTGCTAATTCTACTAATTCTAGAGGAAAGTTACTTATTATTTCACTCACCTGGTGAACGTACCACATGTCACTGCTAGTTTAATGAGTACCAATGCCATTTTCAGTCAGTAACACCATTGCACTCTAAGCCTTCATTAGTATTTCTTTGTCAATGTTTCCCAAAAAGCCATCATTCACATCAAAGCTGATGTGGAGTCATGCTCCAAAGAGTACTCGCTAAAAATAGCTCCAGTCGACCAGCCAAGAGACACTGTTTTCCTCCACTGAAAGAATCTTGGTGGCAACATGATACCTCTCATTCTTTGTTCTTTCTTTGTTCAGCAAACACACAGAGAAGGTAGCATTTGCAGTGAAAAGACTGGTGCTGATGTTGCCACATGCTGATAATATAATTGATAATATTTGCTTTCTGTTTCTGGAAAGATGTAGCCAAGTGATCTTATTTTTGTCACACAGGCAGGGAGTATATTGGATTGACCATACAGGTATAAGCGCTAGGGATGCTCCGACCGCCAATTTTGGGGCCGATCGCCGGAATCAGTACCGGCTGATACCGATCGCCGATCCGATCGAGTGGGCGGTGTGTTAGGTCTAACTCTTAGTGTGTGTTTCGCTCCGCTCACCGGTCCGTCACAACGGGTGGAGCTGAAGGATTTCTGCTTCACACACGTTACATACCGCTATTTTACTGTCTTTTTCGGACACCTTAAAATACTGCCAGACCGGTGAAGCCATTTTGGCAAGCTTGTTTTACCGCGCACAGAGAACAGTGTCATGTATTTTACTTCATGCGATCAGCCCTCGCGATCAGCATGTTTAGAGAGCACCGATCGATCGGTAGAGCGTGAGTATCGGCCGATCTCGATCGGTGACCGATCA
The DNA here is from genome assembly GCF_000735185.1 of Notothenia coriiceps. Taxonomy (NCBI): domain Eukaryota; kingdom Metazoa; phylum Chordata; class Actinopteri; order Perciformes; family Nototheniidae; genus Notothenia; species Notothenia coriiceps. Next base: position 98,572 of record NW_011356290.1, read on the forward strand.
ACCGGAGCATCCCTAATAAGCACAGAAGACAAAGAGGATGACATGTATGGGCTTCGTTCGTAAGCTACTTGAAACTATGCATGGTCATGTTTCCAGAGGTTTCAAACGCCTCTGATCTGCTGTACTGCTCTACACATTTAGTCTAATATTGACTTCATCTAAAATGAACATTAGTTGAGTACCTTGCTGTTGCCCAATGATCTCTTCCCCCCTTTTACACGCTGCTCGGTGTAATAGCCAGTATCCACAGAATGAAAGCATTTAACTCCAATCAATGGGATTTATGGCTCCTTTAAAAGGCAAAGGTGTCTTTTCTCTCCTGAAAGTGCTGTTTTGGCTGTCTTCCAGCTTGGATGGGACCAATATGTATGATGAATTGTTATTATCTTGGCTGCCTGCTTAAGATTCACACTTCCCTCCAAGTTTGAAAGGGCTGCAACATCTTCCTGCATTAAGCAGTGGTGAAGCGGATTTAAGCTACGTTTTATCTGCCAACTATATGTCATGTCTTTACTCTACAAGGATGAAACCAGACAAATATAAACCAAATAAATGCAGCCAGAGCTCGGGATTTATTGGACAGCTTACACACATCCGATGCTTACTTTCCGCAGCCTCTGGTCCATGTCTCCTTGATGCACGCCATTGGAATTCTAGCAAAGTGATGTTCATGGAGCCATTAGAGAGTGCGTTTTCCTCCCCTTTTTTCCAGATTAACTCACACAAGCAGAATAAATTGGGAGCAAGTGTCAAGGAGTGAGTTCTGTGTGGGTTAACAGCCATTTTCTCTCTGCTATTTCTCATCTGTTAGAGAAGGGGAAGGAATGTACATCAAGGTTAATACAAAGAAGACAAAGAGTTGATACATCAACTCCAGGACAAGGCTTTAGCTACAGTACAGTTAGCATCTCCTAGCTCACTCTGTCATTTTCCATTTCCATTGTCCACCCTTTAATGGCAACAGTTTTTACTTCAAGCTATTTGGAATGGATGTCCAACATGTGTGAGGCATCGATGTGTGGACGCATGCATGTACGTGGTAACAGCTATGACACTTTTGCCCTTGTTTAGCTGCTGCTGACGTCAACATTTTCAGTCAATGTATCTCAATGAAGGGAACAATGTATGTTCTTTAAATCTATATACTCATAGGCGCCTACTGCGATCAGATGGTCAATATTTTGTGTGGGATTGATTGAAGGAAACAATCATTCTAATCCACGTTTGCTAAAAGAGATTTTGTCTTGAAAATCCCAAATGTCAAATCTTTAGGATTAAAGTATATTGTAGTACATGTATCATTTCTTAAATAAAGCTTAAATTCAAAAGTTCCCTCCAGAGGGAGTCTCTCTCAGAATTTGGATGCATTCAGATTTTTTAAATCTTTTTATTATTAAGAGTTTGACATTGAAATATACTGCTTTTAAGAACTCGTGCTCAGGCTTTTATTGCTTGGTGTTGCATGCTGACATAATACATATTCACGTTGGGAGTATGTACTTCTTTATTATTAAAAGATAATATACTGTATCATATAAAATACAATGAGAAGACTTTTGATCAGAAAAGATAATGCAACTTCTCGTTTGAAAATAATTAATTGCAGTAATGTGAACAGTACAGCTGTGAGAGAAATAGAAACCTTTTTTCACAAAAAATAATAAATAAAAGGGTAGTAGTTTACTGGATTGAATTTAAATAGATGTTCTCCCAAAGATCACCCATCCTAGTGACATACATTGGTTTGTGTCCTGAACTTTAACCCTTTCTCAGCTGACTCGTTCTTTTTGCCATGACTGCTGGGAATGAAAGGTGTTAGAAGGTTAAGACTGTTGAGTGACCCAGAGAGCTGCTGGAGGCGTGACGCTGTAATCAGCTTCACATCCGCCTGAGACTCAATACCATTCGGTGTCCTCCTGTTACTGCGCTGCACAGTTGTTTGATAGAGAAATGCACATAGTTTGGATATGGTCCAGGCTGGGATATGGGACTCCCAAATATGAGATTTCATTATATGATAAGGGAAGATTAGACTTCTCCAGCAAATGTGTTTATTGTGCTCGGGAAGTGAATTGGAAATGGAATGTGTACAACCTTCACCAGCATGAATGAACTTGCAATTTGCAACATGGCCAATTGCGTCATATAGTATTTCGCTTTTGTCTGTTGCTGTCTTTCAAAACTTGCCTTTGTTATTATATCTTCCAATAGAAACAAATCCTTCCTCTATGCAGTTAGACGTACATATTGTGATTGGAAAGGAGAATTCCGTCCTCGCAAAATTGACTCAAAATGAGATCAGTGTCTCCACTTTATTATGACCTTTTGTGTTTTTGTTGCATAGATGCATGGATTACAATCATGTGAATACTGTATTCAACGTTCCCGTCTTTCTGCAATCTTCTTGCAAACCTTTGCATTTCTCCTACAGCTAGTGCTGTGGTATATTGAAGAATAAGTGAGCAATAACACATTACTGCAAACTGCTTTTGAAAAGACAGGAAGTGATTCAATTGATGCTGAATGATGTTTGCGTTGCATGTGATTTGTTTTGTTCAAGAGCCTTCATTTTGTGCTCTGTAAAGGGATTTGCCTCTTCTCAAGAATGTCCTATTGTTAGTGATAGGAATGCTTATGCTCCCAATCTATTGTGGTTAATTAAGGAACAAATTAACGTTTTTTTTTTTAAGCAGCCACTTGTAACGTGGATCAAATCAGATCAGACACAATATGAGATGATAAGGAAGTAAAATCGTATTTATGAAGTACTTTATAGTTTTGATGAATGTCAGGATTTTGAAAAGGGAATGGGTTCCGAGTTTCTGTCTATAAACTGGGAGCTCATTTGCCTAATCTTGGGAACTAGAGTGGAAGCTGTGTATAATGAGGACTGAGGCTTGTCTGGGATGGCGAGGTGGGGTTGGGACTGGGGGGGGGGGGTAGTCTGAAAGACATGAAGGTATTAATCGGACAAAGGGACAACCGAGAAGTTTATGCAGAGGGGAGAGCGCCTGTTGAATGGTCAAGCATTTTAGCATTTTGACTGCCTTTATGCTAGTGCAAATCAAAAGACAGAAAAAGAGTGGGAGAAATGACAGAATGCAGCGATGCTTTTCAACGCTTTTTCGAAAGGCTCTGCTTTTGAAAACTTTTTGTCCATGTTTAAGCAGCGAGGACAGGCTGCGATGTTGCAGACCAAGCAATGTGCACATTTTAATGATGGATGCATCCTTAATGTTTCTGCTTCAGTGAACCTACAAAAAAAGAAAATGACAGTTGCCATAATAGTAGAAAGTCTGGTTAATCTTTTAAACTGGAAACTTTTCAGAGGTTGTAATGAAATAAAACAACATTTAGGGAAAAATACACCTTGTTTTCTTATTGTAAAACATGCACGCACTGGTCAATTTAAAGCCTGAAATGTAAACAAAAACGTTTTTAAAGGCCTATTTAATTCAACAGTGCACAATATTCACATACATTAAAAGGTTATTCAACAATATTGAAGGAAAACTATAAATAAAATGTATTTTTGGGCGTAAAGGTGGCGATTGTCATATCCAAAATGGCTACAAAATGGCTTCCATTTCTTGAACCTTATTCTCCATATACTGTATGGACATATTCCTGCCAAATTCCATGTAAAAAGAAGTGAATGATTTCAACTAAAAATATAATATTTTGGTATTTTGTTAAAACTTAAAAATCTACATTTGACTAAGCTTTATTTGTATGTTAGAGTAATCCTGTCTCTCAATTTTCATTTTTCAATGTTAACCCAGGGCTAACACACTGGAGCTAAATGGCAGATTGCAGAGTCTCCAGACTCAAGCTGTTTTGTCTCGGTGAGTTATGCAGGCTGTTTGCCCGTGTGTACATCTGTTTGGGTATAATCAAACACCATTTCCCACTTAAGGATGTCTCAAGGGCCATAATAACCTCCACAAACGTGCAATTCTTGTGTGTATTGACACATGCCCTGCACTATATACACCAAGACCACTGTCAACCTAATTTTGCAATGATACGGGCATTATCCAGTGTAATCTAGCAGTAAATTAATTACCAACCACAAACCCTCATCCCCCTCTGCACTCCCTCAGGAGATGACCACAGTTGGATTTGCATTCATAAAACTGGATGGCAGCGATAACCAAGAACGTCAAGAACCACCCACATTTTTAGACCTTTACAGGTTACTGAACATCTCAAATCTATTTCTCTGACCATGGGAATCATGGTACATCATCCACTACAAAGCATACCGAATCAAAGAGTCACTGAAAAAACCTCCACCAGTGTAACCTTGGTGGAGAAAAACCTGATCAAATATTCAGTTTAGTTTGCATAAAACCTGCCAAAGGTGTGAATGCATTACTGTGTTCGCCAAGGTCAGCTTCCATTTCAAAGAAGCCCGGAACTTTCTGGAAATTAATTCACCCTCATAAATAGCAATTAATAGCGAGCGAGTTTGACTTTTCTGTAATTAGTTTTGAAAGATGCCCTTAGAAAATACAGGGACTGTTGTTTAAACATGACATTGGACATTTTATTAAAGCTTAAGGGGCTTTTTAATTGATATGAATGTAAAAATGGACAGTTTGTGTACACATTTGGACAGTGCCAGCATTTTTCCTCACAATACAAAGGAACAACTTCGATTACATTTTTTCGCACATAAAGGATGGAATAAATCACCTCATATTGGTCTCGGTTCGGTCTTGATGGTTTTGTACTTGTGGACGCCTCGAGTTAGCTACACCCAAATAGGAAAAAAAGACACACACACACACACACACACACACACACACACACACACACACACACACACACACACACACACACACACACACACACACACACACACACACACACACACACACACACACACACACACACACACACACACACACACACACACACACACATACACACACACACACACACACATAGAGGGTCACAAGGTCACCACACTGGCTAGCAGAATGTGCTCAACGTATGCAGGCACACATCCCGGCACAGAGAATACACAGGGAAATTAATGCGCACACACACTCCACCAGAGATAAGCTGTGGCAGCATGTCGTCAGGGGAATTTGGCCATCCATATCATCAAAAAAAAGAAGGCTCTATTAAATTTTAAGCTCCCTCAAGAGCTGAGACTCATTGACTGTGACACTAAATGTGTAATTTCGGGTGTTTATTTGCAGCTATCTCAGGGAGGGCAATCCAAAAATAATGTTCCATGAAACTTTCCCCGGCTTTTTCAATAACTGTTGCAAAACAAAGATAACACACGCAGTGCTTTAGAGAGCGGCGTGCTTTGCATACAAGAGCTGACTGACAGTCTGGCAAAAAGGATCTCCAGAAATAATTGACACGGCGAACAGAGCCAGACAGGCTGAGGCTGACAGGGGGAAAAATGAATACAACTTTGAAAATGTATCACATTGTTAGTCAGGAAAACATTATACACTGTGATCACTTTGATTAAAGCTTTCCTCTTGACGTTAAGTTTTACATGTCGGGTGGAAACTTGTGCTTAGAGGTCTTTGAATAATGAGGTGTTAATTCTCCAAAGTCCTCCGATTTTTTGTCGGTAGAGGAGAGCCTTTGTGCTCAAAAATTCAAAATAAAGCAATGTGAAGGAATAAAATAAGCAACTGCAAAGCTCATCAGCAGTTGGAGCCCTTTGACAGTGTAACAAGAGAGCTGATGTTGTGAAATTGTTGTATTCTGACGAAGTGGCACACATTGGCCCGGACACAGCCCTCAGTGTTCTACAGTACAGTTCCAGACACTTTTTTTTGCAGATGTGGTTAATTACGTAGCGCTTTGGACAATTAGTAAATGAGTCTGACAGTAACCTCCATGCATTAATCACAGTAAATTACACAGAGGAAAGCGAAGCACAGAGGTTCAATTAACCTTTTAGCCCTCTTCTGAATGCGGCGGATGCGGCTGTTGGTTATTCGGCGAAGGGCCTAACACTCTCTCAGGTCACCAGGGAGAGAGAGGCACCGGGCGCCACAGAGGACTTGTCAGAGTCGCACAGTCACTCCCGCCCTCCCTCCTTTCCTCCCGCCTCCTCCCAACTGTCCTCGCCAGGCCCAGTCCCCACCCTTGGGAATCATTGAGCTGTCTGGAAATCAAGGCGACCTTTGTGTCTTGTGGTTTTCTCACAGCTGCGGTGGAATTTTTGTCCAACGGAGTGCCAGAATCCCCCTATTTATTTAGTTTAATTTAGCTGATGGTTGTAGCTGACCTTGCTATAACCACCAACACAACCCGACAACTCCGTGGAGAATCAAGGAGCCAGTGTTTGGGGACTTACTATCTCGAATGATCTGTGATATCTTTAGCTTGGAAATATGAAAGCTGTCATTGGTTTGGCTTGTCGAGCATGTTGCGCTGGTTTCAAATTATTCCGCGGCTTCTGAAATGTTGTCAAAGCCACAGAATACATGCTTCATTCAGTAAGGCAATTTGGTCAGAGACATGGTCTTGCTATCAGTATATCTCTTGTTTTGAATCCCTGATGGCTGTGTAGCTCTGAAAGTAAATGAGTGACATTAATCCTCAACATCTATCACCTCATTGCCCTTCAGAGCAACACTCTAATCCACTGATTCAAGTGGACTAGCAAGCTGTGAGTCTTAAGTAGCCTATATGTGAGTGTTTTCCTTTCCCAACTGCGATCCTAGCTGGTGGCTTTTAAATCAACATGTTTTCCAAGTCTGCCTGCTTGGTTAGCATTTAGTTTTAATAACATATATCGCACATTTTATATACCGCCCTGGGAAATACTGTAACACAGTCTTGATATACTGCTCTCTCGCCTCAGACCAGAGTGGAAATCCAAGGGTATCAAATGAGCATTTAGCTCTCCTACTGCCTGGTCATTTGACATTTTTACTTGTACCTTTACTCGTTGTTGGATTTACAACCTCGCTGAGCAAATAAAGAACTCTCGGGCCAGACAAAGAGAGAATGAGGGAGACATACTTTCCTTTCTCTCCCTGCCATGAGAAACAGACACATGAAGAGTCAGAGACAGAGGAGGCATACAGACAGATAAATGAAGAGGAACTACTCTCCGCTGCTGTTGAGTCAGTTCCCAGAGACGGGGTGTCACACTGCTGCCTCTGTCCCGCCTTGGCCAGTCCAGTTTGTGTTGATGCTGACGTTTCAGGATTGATTCGTCCGCATTCAGCAGTGAGGCACCCCACGCACAATCAATGAAACAGGCATGCGGCCCTAACACGCTGCCCTCTTGTTTCTGACTGCCCAGTGCCCCTGTGAGAACCAGCGGTCACATGACCTGGCGAGTCATTGCACTCTGGGGCTGTCCCCCCTGATCCCCCCTGAAATCCCTGCTCCCCGGGGCCCACCGTTCTCTCTCGCACACACATGCTAAACCCCTAATGCCTTTCTGTTGTGCCAACACGCATACAGACAGACAAACACATGCACACACTCACTCATGCCTACAACTATATGTATCCACACTCCACCCATAACTCCATGCACGGCCACCCACATGCACAACAGGCACGACCGACAATAAAACACAACCCCGGGGCTCGCAGATGCCTAAAAGAGCACGACCCTTTGTCATCCATACTGGGACCTTTTCCTCCGGGGGAGGAGCACTATTCAAGGTCGAAACATGATTTTAGCCTTTAAACCTCCTTCCCAACACATTAAAGGGCCGCACACAGACACACACACATCATGCCGTACTTCCCCTTCTTTTATCCTCCTCATGTCACTTTATCTACCGCAGACAAAAAAAATGTAAACTCAACAAGTCACGTAGTCTTGACTGAGTCCTTATTTTTCAAAGAACAGAGAAACTTCAAAACAAACTTTTTATTTTCTATTTAAAACTTTTTTTTTTTACAATTTTTGTCCCTAACACGTGAGAATACTTTATTGATTGACATGTTCAGGCTCGGCCAGGCAATTCTACAGGCTCATGGTTCCCACAAATCTGACCTTTCCATACCAATAAAAAACGCACCATGATGTCATAGTTCAAGACTTTTGTCACTTTCATCAAACTTTATCGAGTTCTCACTAACCGATGGATATAAAAACCTTTATTTTATTTTCATACAAACAGAATTAGGACAACTTTTTGTCGTTTCAATGAAGGCATGAGTTTATTTCCTGTCACAGCTTCATTTTATGTCGGGCTGTTAAGATGAGTGATTTAAAAGAAAACAGCTTTTTTAATGGCCACTTCATGCAGTGCATGACTAGCAGCCCCCCCAAACACCCACCCCACCACTCTTGTTGCCGCTCGGCTGGAATTCCTCACGGATCACTGCCCGCGCCCTCTTTATTCCCATTCTGTGCCTCCTCTGACACCTGGCCGTTGCCCCCCCCCCGCCAAATCCTCCCTGCCCTCTCCCTGCTCTCCCCTCTAGCCGCTCATTAATCGGTCCTGATATTGATGGGAGCTGAATGCTGGCAAATGACTGCCTGTGAAGCCACCGCGTACACCCGCTTCTCACCCCGCCTGCAACCACATCCAGGCTTGATTAGCATGCCAACCGCGCACCCAGCCTGTGAATCAATCCCTCTATGCCTCAGCTGCCTCGGCCTTTCACTCCATCCATCCGTCTATCTGCGTATCTATCATTTCGTTCCTGTCCGTTCCCACGTCGCCACTTGTTCTTTTTCTGGGGTTTTCAGGACAAGAATGTTTCACTTTTGTGCCTGTGTTCAGTGTTCCTCCTGCCACCTGTTGATGCCTTTCTATCCGGAGGCTTTGTAGGATCCCTTTATAAAAAGTTCCAAAACTGAAAAGAAACGGATGCACACACACTTCCTGTCTCCTGATCTTTCACACAAATGGCAATTAAGACTCAATACAAGAACCACAAACGTATTGTCTCCCTAGAGCAGAAAACATCCAACATGATTGTTTGAGGTTGAGTTTGACCCCAATATTTCTGTTCCCCAATAATGGTATATTGAACTTATTCATACACAATGTGCTTGGTTGAACAGCTAGTTTGTAGCATGTGAAACATGCAGCACATACAGAACATACATTTTTAAGCATGTAGGCATTTCCCTAAACTTTAAAGATCTGTACTTTCTTAGAATTTGGAACACATTTGCATGATATATTTTAAACTAAAACTGTTTGACTTGCAAGAAAATGTTTGAGTGCCTGCATCTGCACTTAACTGTTAAGGAAAACGATAGGCTTTGAGGAATTCCCTTTCATATAAAGCCCTATGTGTAAGAATGAGATTTTTTGGAATTGTATTGGTTGGACAGATGCCAAGATTGTGCTTCTAGATACACGCTTTGCTTATGACTAATAGCAGAACACGCACTTCATATGCACAAGAAACAAATAGAGCCAGTGTTCTTTGTTTGCAGAATGAGATTGGATTTAAGTTTTTAACACCGCCAGCCAAAACCAAAGCCGGTGAAGCAACCTCATATTTTCCTGTTGCTGTGGCCTGCAATGAGACCCATATGGCATTGTTTTGGAAAGCAAAACAAACGTTCCTGTAGTGTTGCAGAGCCTTATACCTGGATGGTTAGACAATAGGGGTGTAACGGTTCATAAACATTTCGTTTTTTAGGTCACGGTTCGGTACGTTTTCGGTACAGCAGAAAAAATGATCACAAAACATAAAATATTTTTGGGGGTTTTTAATTATTACCAAATAAATACAAAATATAATAAAATAAACAGTAAGGTGCAGCATTTCGATGAACTGAAATAATCTGTAGACTATTTTAACTTTACTGTATTAGTACTCACTGTATTTTCATGTTTTTTTTAAGAAATATTAACTTGTCCACATTGCTTGCCGAAAGGGCAGATCTGCTGGCACTAACAATGTCTCCTGCTGTGGAGAACACCCTCTCGCTAGGGGCAGAGGTAGCAGATACAGCCAGGTAGCACTTTGCTAACATGGCAACATAAGGATATTTGTCGTTTGTAATAGCTTTGGCTCGGTCTGAACTTTTTGCGAGTGGTGGAGGCTTAAATGCTAGTGGGAGTTGGGTTTGCACTTCAGTCTTTTTTCTTTTGGTACCGGTGATATTCACGTTCGGCTGATGCCTTTTCAAATGAGTGTGCAAGTTTGATGTATTGCCAGACGCGTAACCAATTTTAGTTGAACAATGCCGACAAACAGCTTTGGTTCGGTCCACCTGTCTTTGTCCGTCACCCTTGTACATAACTGCGAAACCAAAATGTTGCCAAACCGGAGACCCATGATCGGGCACTTGGGAGACGGGGACGAGACGGGAGGGTATCATGAGGTTGGTTCCACGATCAACGGAGGGGCGTCGTCGAGTCGACGTCAGTCTCGTTTCTCCTCTGTCGGTGTGGGAAGAGGCGCAGCTCTGACATTTCGCTTAACGCGTACCGCGGTTTCGTAGGACAAAACCTCGCCACTAAATTTTACATTTTACATTTACACAGAAGGACAGGTGTGATATTATTTGTTGACGGAAATCAAACGTAACTTGAGTGTGTCGGAGTCAGTGAATTAGTGGAGCAGGTGACACACACACGAGAGACACTGTTCGAATTGTAAGTGCGTCCAGGTAGTACAGTATCGGATTTTGGGACATTAGTGTTTTCATGTCTTTCCTCACCCCTTAGTTTGGGGACTCAAATTTCCTACCAACTTCAGTAAATAACCTCTTACTGTGTACCCGTATGACGGAAATAACCACCCTCTAAAGATGTTTTTTGATAATTTTGATGAAAGATGAAAAAGATTTATCTCTGTAAAGACTAGATGACAGGCAGACCTAAATTGAGACCGAAGTTCCAAAACTAGGAGGAACTTTCCCCCACCTTGCAAAAAAAATGGCGGTAATGTACTATACGTTTAATCCTCGTTACTGCAGTAAATCCCTGAAGACCACTGAAAAGCCTGTGTTTCGAGAATTGTATCGATGAAAAGGAATGATACCTCACCGGTGTGACCCCTACGCAAGTTTAAATCAGTCATTAAACTCCTTGACAGCTTTACGCTTGTGTCTATTCAAACTCGAGCTTTATGGAGGGCGTAGTAAACT
>NW_011356290.1:109680-121042 GCF_000735185.1 Notothenia coriiceps
CTCCGGCTCGGGGCGCCTGGCGTCGAGAGAGAGAAGATAACGAGGCCTAGTTGACTAGCGACGTGCAACGTCGAGTCGCAGGAGAGAGAGAGAGGAGATAGTATAAAGATGATGTGTTCACCTAGGCGACGGGCAAATTTGTCGAGAACAGTTTGAAAGAATACAAAGAAAGAGATTGTGCATTACTTCTAATAATTCGCAAAATCGGAGGACACAACAATTATAACTGGCTGTAAAGGAACATTACTCACTTCGTCGGAGGGACAGACACAGGAGCGCGACAGGAGTGTAGGGGCCTGTGGTCTGAGCTCTCGTGTCCCTACAGGTCATAACCAAATACTTCGTCCCATTCTTCATGTAATACTTTACTTTATGATAAATAAATGAAAATGTTTGTCACTCGATCGACCGTGGACGTCGTACACATAGACGGTCTGTGAGCAACATTCGCACGTTCGCAGAAACTCAACTCTTTTCGCGATCCGGATATCGATATTTATAATTAATAAGTTAATAATGAAAATCCGGATACCACAACCTGTACACACCACCTGAGACAGAGTGTCCTTCCAACGTCGTACACACAAACGTCCTGTACACAACCTGTGTTGTCTGACACCACACCTGAGACAGAGTGTCCGTCCAAACGTCACATTGTAGTCTCCTCTGACCCGGTTCATGTAAGAGTTTGGACGTGGTGAATTCTTGATTGATTTGTTGACCGTCTCTAATTAAACATATACTTAAGCATAAATTATTGGCATTCTTTAATTGTGGATACTTCACTAAAACATTTATCCTTATGTCTAAACCTGAATTACAAATATTTCATGACTAAAGAGGGTCACACAGTAGCCCTTGAGATAAAAATGGGAGAGTTTCTTGGCCTTGCTGCTTGCTTTTATTGACCAGTTAGCTTTTCGTCTTGGCGCTTAGCAATTTTAGGTTTGCTGGGTTTGGAGGATACACACTACGTCCATTTTAGAATGGCGAGTAATGCAATCGCCACAGCATTTTGGCACCCTCTTTACATTTTATGCTACCGTTTCTTCGTTCTAAGGGTCACCGGGGGGTTAAGAACCACAGGGTAAGACCTGTGGTCACTTTTTACATAAGCCTGTTCACTTTAACGGTTTGAGTGAACAGGGTACTGTGTCATCCGACGAGATTTTGAAAAAGAGTGTGACAGGTCCCGAGTAGCCATGTGAGAACCATGCGTGTCTATATTGCGAATGCTTTTGCTAACTTCTTTGCACTTGCGAAAAACCTTTTCATTAGGGGAGGTCGCACGAAGGCGCAGGTCGTAAGTGTCATTAGGAACCGAGTGTAACCGAAGTTGCGGCAGTATCTCGCTCGTTCAGTAAAGTAACCTGTTCTCCCGTTGATTCCTCGACCAGTGTCCCTCGCGTCCAACGGTTGGACACCGCTGAAACAGCAATTTAAGCCGCCGAAGGTTTGGAGGCCGCTTGAATAAACAGTTTTTCGCTGATTGCTTGTTAGATTGTGAACATTACGACAATAATCCCTATAAAGAACCACAAAACCTCTGGTGCATAACAAGTCGTCAATTGCTCGGCGCCCATGACGGCACTCACTCACAACTCTTATCAATCCCGGGACCGGACAATTGTTATTTGTTCCTACTCGGAACCGAGTTTTGCTTCCCAACCCTGCCACTGTGCTACACTTCCCGCCCCGCCCCGCCCAACTGTACAGAAAGCAGCGAGATGCATTTCCTTAGGAATCGACAAGCAGAACCGAAACTAACATTTATAAACGAACAATGGCGGACACGTACAATTTGTGAATGAGTTCTGCCTTTTGTAAACTGAATTTATCAATAATTGGTCAATAAATCAGGGCGAAAAACGTCACTTGTCCGCCGGACAAGTCAATTGAAAGATCTACTTGTCCGATATTGTAAATAACACGTCCCGGACGGTGGGACGTGTACTTTTTCGCACACTGGCCCATACCAAATATTTTCGGTATGAATACGTATACTGTTACACCCCTATTAGACAACACTGTGTGCGACCACATAGCTCAACAGGTTTATCTCCCTCTGATAAGCAGCTTCCTTTACGACTCCCCCCCTGCTCCTACAAGGATACACTATCTTGACTTGGGGCAATGGAGTCATCTCTTACTGTTAATGACATGCTGTCCATCACACCTCAGCACCCTCCTGACCAGTTCTCATAGCAACAAGCGCTTGCCCTGGTACGTTGACAAGTCTTTTGCTTACTGAGTCCTGACTTTGAATAACGGCAGGGAAATCAATCAGACAGACAAATATTCCTCTCCCCCCCCCTCATCCGGACAACACTATCTGCCGCTATTACTCTCTACTTGCTCTGTTTGGATGTCTTCCTCCTGTGCTCACCTGTCAGAGGTGCTGAAATATGTCTTTTGTTTTCCCCCCCGTTGGAATGAAACCATAAAGTCCCCCGCAGACAGAAGTTTGCCGAGCCTTTTCGTACAACGGCTCGCTCAAAAGCAATCTGTCTTTGATCTGTGTCACAAGTAAACACCGTGATAGGACTTAAACCCAAGGTTGAACAGACGCTGAAAAACACTTATGCGTTTTAGCTGTTCAGCAGATAAGGGAAACAAAGTGCTCTGTCAGGCTAAGTGGCTGTAATGGCTACAAAACAAACAGGCGGAGCACTGGTTGCTTTTGAGCAAAGACGGACTTTGCATTCCACCAAGAACCACAAAGCATCGCTGGACTTAACTAGAGCCAGACTCTGTTTGTTTACCTTGCAGGTTGTAATGCAAACATTTATCTGAGTTTACGGCTTAAGACTGGTCCACACCTTCCTGTTCCTGACATAATGCCACATAAGGCAACTTGTTGTGCCTGCGAACGATGGCATCATGCTGGAAATGCTTATTTTATAACTCAAGAATATTTAGTTTAGTCAGAACTGGAATGGCATATTCTTACAGTGTTGTATAAAATCCCAAGGCCAAACACGGTGAGCCAGAAAGAACATGTTTGACTTTTTCTTTGACCATGTTGATCTTACATTTTAAACACAATGCAATATGTTTTCAATCTTTACTAAAGTACACTTGAGCAACACATTGAACCCTTGTCTATAAAATACTGAGGAGATTCCTTGTAGAAGTGTTATGATTAAGTTAATCAAGGACAACTTAATTATTGTATTCAGAATGATTTATATCATTGTGCTCTTAATGAACTCAGTAATTAAAGCTAATGTCACTTTTATAAAATGCCAAATGACCTCCCTTTGTCCCTGACGGCTTTACAGTACATTTCTTTCTTAAAACAATTTAATATACTCATGCAGGCCCTGATTTAATTTAAGGGTACACTCTGTTATGGCTGTGAGGACACCGCTCATGGAAATGACTCTGGTGTGTTTTGTCTTACATAAACAGACTTTGTAAGGCAGTGTTCTCTTGCTCTTCCATTTTTTCTTTTTCTCCCCACTCTCGTTTTGTCTTCCACTCATTCGCAGCTGACCACCATGAAACCATTAGCTCTCTGTCTGTGCTCCACCGGTATCCAATATCCCCCAGTTTATGTTAGTTTGACTAACATAGGGTCCTTAAGGTGCCTTAATGGTCGGCCAACACAATTTCCATTGTGCCGTGCACTCGGTGATTAAGAGGATGATGATTGCCGGGGCTTTAGGGGTGCCTGTACTGTAAGTGATATTTGGGTTATTCCAGGGCCTGTTGTTGCTGCGTGTCCGTGTGATTGGATGCAGTAATGGTCCCAGCAGTGCAGCAGGCATGTGGTGGAGGTACTGCCTTCCACCGCCTCCCATTCACTGCTTTATAGACCTACAGGGGGTCATGAGCCTCCCCTCCATAACTCTTCCAAATCCAGAGAGGAAGAGCTCACAGGCCTGGAATCCACCAAAGTGCCTTAAAACTCCCTCCTCCTGGTTCCTCTGTGAAATGTGTGGTCCCCATCAGGAGAGGCATGGTGGAAACGGACAGTGGTGGTGATTGTTAAACAGTCACGGCTGGTAGGAGGTACACTCGCCTCCTCCTCGGGTCAGGGACTACAGGGGACGAGAGCTGAAAACGGTGCGTCTTGTCGGCGTGATAAGGCAACGTCAGGGAGGAAACGGTGAGAGCAGTGGAGATAAGATGAAGGAGGTTAGTGTGGAGGAGGGAAGGAAGGATGAAGCAGGAGAGACAGAACAAAGAGATAAATTAGGTGATGTCTATGCTCTGCTACTAAGTGAGAATAAATCATCACTCCTCTTTTACTGTTTCTACAAGACTGCATGCATTGTAAAACACACATAAAGATACCCATTAATACACATTATTACCCCCCTACATCCAGCCTCGCCTTTATCATGTGATAACACCGGATCATCCGTAACGGCACCATTTTATTAGAAGTTGCTCAACCGCACAGCAGCAGCAGCTTCTGCTTATTTTTCAGCTTTTTAATGTGCATGCTTAATTTATGGCCTTTTGTCTTGGGTATTATTCAACACCCTGAACATCAAGCGGCGGAGAAGGGAGAAAATATGTTGGCTAAGTACATCACGCCACTGATTAACTAAGGTGGACGTGCTGGTGTGTGGGTAGGGGGCTGGGTGGAGATATCAGTCCAGACAGAGAAACAACCGATCTGATGACTTTCTTGGCAGACACGCGGCATCGACTGGCAAGAGATCAACTCGCCTAGTTTGACCCTGTGATGCTCGCACAAATCAATAACGCTGTTCAAACTCCTCTGCATGACACATAGACAGGTGCTGTATCTAGAAACAGAACAGGAAAAGTATTCATTAGCGGCTTATAGGCAGATTGAATGGTTGAATGGCTGATTTGAATCATTCAGGGGATGTCAGTTTCTTTACTCAGTCTGCGTTTGATTTATTTGTTGACTCTAAGGTGTATTTTTGTTGAGACATTGCCAATCAAATATATATTGCCAGTTTAATCTACCAGAATGCATTCCAGCAGTAGTGGGGAAATATTGCAGTATAATAATAATAATAATAATAATACATGTAATTTCCAAGCGCTTTTTCAGGTGCTCAAAGACGCTTTACAGTGGTGATAAAACGAGATATAATAGAATAAAAGTTTGTAAAAAAAGCAACACATATGATAATAGAATAAAAAAAAAAGGTCCCATGTCATGCTTTTCTGGTTATTACCCGTCCCCTTATGTGTTATGAAGGTTTTTATGCATTTAAACGGTCTGCAGAGTCACAAACCCTCAAAGTACACCCTGTAGCGAGTAAAACTCTAACACAGAAAATACCTCCCCAAAACGCCTCGTTGGAGATACGTCACTGTCCATTTGATTCTTCCGGGTACCGCATGATGTCAACCGTACCCGGAACGAAATGGACCAATCCGTGGAGCCGTTACGTTAAGCCCCCGCTGATTGGTCCAAATTGACCAATCCACGGACTTCCTCACACACACACTCAGTGCAGGCAGCTCTTCTGATCTCTCCTCCCTGGCTGCAGGCTGATAACAGATAGTTGGGATCTCGGCGAAATTGTCTCTGCAGACCCATTCTCTTTCTCAGCTGCGTGTATCACCTTTTTCTACTCAATATCAAGCCAACACGTTATGGTTTTTTACTGCGGCTGTGAGCTTTGTGTGTGCTCAGGGGAGTTGCTGTGTTTGGCTGTGTATTCGCGTAAAACAAGGGAGAGACAACACCTCCAACGGAGCTTTGCGGCGATTCCAAGTCGTGCCGACCAAGCAGAGCACACTGGGCTCACAGGGAAGGGTGGAGCTGGGAGCTACTGCAGTGTTGTTTCCTTGTTTAGCGATTACACAGACGCAAACACAGCCAAACTCACCCTGAGCACACACATAAGTCTACAGGCTCGATAGTAAAATACAATAAGTTGGTTGATATTGAGTAAGAAAGAAGGTTGATAAACGACTGGAGAATGGGTCTGCAGAGACAATTTCGCCGAGATCCCAACTATCTGTTATCAGCCTGCAGCCAGGGAGGAGAGATCAGAAGAGCTGCCTGCACTGAGTGTGTGTGTGAGGAAGTCCGTGGATTGGTCAATTTGGACCAATCAGCGGGGGCTTAACGTAACGGCTCCACGGATTGGTCCATTTCGTTCCGGGTACGGTTGACATCATGCGGTACCCGGAAGAATCAAATGGACAGTGACGTATCTCCAACGAGGCGTTTTGGGGAGGTATTTTCTGTGTTAGAGTTTTACTCGCTACAGGGTGTACTTTGAGGGTTTGTGACTCTGCAGACCGTTTAAATGCATAAAAACCTTCATAACACATAAGGGGACGGGTAATAACCAGAAAAGCATGACATGGGACCTTTTTTTTTTATTCTATTATCATATGTGTTGCTTTTTTTACAAACTTTTATTCTATTATATCTCGTTTTATCACCACTGTAAAGCGTCTTTGAGCACCTGAAAAAGCGCTTGGAAATTACATGTATTATTATTATTATTATTATTATACTGCAATATTTCCCCACTACTGCTGGAATGCATTCTGGTAGATTAAACTGGCAATATATATTTGATTGGCAATGTCTCAACAAAAATACACCTTAGAGTCAACAAATAAATCAAACGCAGACTGAGTAAAGAAACTGACATCCCCTGAATGATTCAAATCAGCCATTCAACCATTCAATCTGCCTATAAGCCGCTAATGAATACTTTTCCTGTTCTGTTTCTAGATACAGCACCTGTCTATGTGTCATGCAGAGGAGTTTGAACAGCGTTATTGATTTGTGCGAGCATCACAGGGTCAAACTAGGCGAGTTGATCTCTTGCCAGTCGATGCCGCGTGTCTGCCAAGAAAGTCATCAGATCGGTTGTTTCTCTGTCTGGACTGATATCTCCACCCAGCCCCCTACCCACACACCAGCACGTCCACCTTAGTTAATCAGTGGCGTGATGTACTTAGCCAACATATTTTCTCCCTTCTCCGCCGCTTGATGTTCANTCGCGGATTGGGCAGAGAACGAGTCCGAGAAAGTTAACTCCCCCATGTGACGTAATATGACGCGTTTGACGTATGACGTTAAAAAAAAGCAGTTTTTAGTAGCAGAGCTCAAAACGGCTCCTTTTCCTCTGAATTCCTGCCCTTATGTCTTGTAAAACATATCAAATCCGGCATTAACATTTTTAATTGTAATTTTCAGGCAAGGTTAAGCATAAATGTAGTAAAAAAAAAAACCCTGCAAGTTGCTCTTTAACTTTAATCTAATAAAACCCAATAATGTAATAACTTCATCAATGATGTACAGGAAAGACTTTTTTTTAACTAATTAAGTAGGGATGTAACGATACCAAAAACTCACGTACGATATTTACCGTGATATTAAAAAATAAAGGACTTATTTTTTTATTTTTTTTATTAAATAATACATCTGATTTGTACAGTATTTTAGTAGGATAGTAGTATTTTAAAGTGTCAACAATATAATAATCAGACCCAGCAATAGAATAAATCAAGTTTCACTTTAGTTTTTCAAGTAACTCAACTCTTACTCACTAACTCACTCACTCAGCATCATCAAGGTTATCTTTTAGGAATATGAGCATGTCCACATTTCCAGGTAGAAGCTGGGATGTTTGGGCGTTTACAATATCCCCTGCTGTGGAAAAAACTCTCTTGCTTGGTACTGATGTTGCTGGGACAGAGAGATATGCTTTGGCCATGGGTGAAAGCAGTGGGTCAAACTGTGCATTTACTCTCCACCACTTCAAAAACAATACAGTTTTTTCCAAGAAGGTGAGGCTTATTGAGAGGGCGAGATATAAATATACTGTTGGTACTTGTCAATGTCTCTAGGTGTGTACATGTAGCCCTGTAAATACGATTGTGTTATCTGTTGTTTTATGTTCATGTTGTAACCTACTTGTTGCCATGTTGGAGAGGTCTCCNGGTTGTTGATTGTGGCCTGTGGAATGTTGGTCCACTCCTCTTCAATGGCTGTGCGAAGTTGCTGGATATTGGCAGGAACTGGAACACGCTGTCGTATACGCCGATCCAGAGCATCCCAAACATGCTCAATGGGTGACATGTTAGGGTTAGGGTTAGGGTTTAACCCTAGGGTTTTCGGACCCCCCCCAGACCCCCCCAATAAAGCAAAACTGCACATTTCAGAGTGGCCTTTTATTGTGGCCAGCCTAAGGCACACCTGTGCAATAATCATGCTGTCTAATCAGCATCTTGATATGCCACACCTGTGAGGTGGGATGGATTATCTCGGCAAAGGAGAAGTGCTCACTATCACAGATTTTTTAAGATTTGTGAACTATATTTGAGAGAAATGGTTATTTTGTGTATATAGAAAATGTTTTAGATCTTTGAGTTCATCTCATGAAAAATGGGAGCAAAAACAAAAGTGTTGCATTTATATTTTTGTTCAGTGTATGTCTTAAGTTATATTAAATAATTCTACCTATTGGGTTTGAAACTTGCAATGTCTTTATAGTGTTTCTTTTGCAGGTGTATCAATGTATTTAATATTTTTTCTCTAAGAATTACAAAGGGCAGTGCTCTCCATTAGATGACACTCTTTGTCAACTCAAAACATGGGTGTTGCATGTTTAACTGATGAAACATCTTCTCTGATTGGCTAAGATATGCCTTAAACAAATGTTTACGTTTCAGTTATTGTACTTGCGTCTAAAGAAAATAATATTGCAACCACTGCTCTTGCTAAAAGTCTCACCTAGGGCTGGGACATTTATCAATATGGTGGTATAGGATTAGATATCATCTTTGATTTTTAATAATGTCATATTGGATTAATTAAGTGTATTTTCCTTGTTTTAAATGCTGCTAAACACTGACGAGATTTTCTGACTAACCAGACTGTTCTTTTATGTTCCTTTACCCATTTAGTCATAGTATTCATTTATTTATGTTTTCGGTATATATTTTACATTTTTCCAAGCCATAGCTAAATAATTGTTATGTTATAAAGAACTGCTTGTTCAGGTTTTAAATTGGCTTTAAAAATGGCATTGTCCAAAAGGTGAAACAGTTGCGTAAGCTATTTGCATATTACAGCAAATTACAACATTTGATAGTGTCAAACAATTCTACCAACAGCCATAAACCCACAAAGAAGAGGTTGTTAGCAATCTTGTGAGCATTACTCATACACCAAAGTATTTATTTATAACACTTTTTACACTTGGCAATGCTAGTCCAAACCAGATCATGTCACCTTTTGCAACAGCCCACATTAACATAATGCTAGTCCAACGCATTATACAATATGAAGTACACATGACATACACTACAGCATGAATTTTTTAAATAAAAAAGTGCTGCAAGCCAAAGCACTTCTTCCTCCTGCTGTGTATTGGTGTGCTTCCCCTCAGGCAGCAAAAACAATCTTGACTGGGATCACATTTTAGGACTCTAAGCAGTGTTGAGCGTAGTCGATACCTGGCAGAGATATAGCTAGACCTCGGCCCTAAAGAGGAATAGGAGCACATTAGATTGTCACAAATGATGTTTTCTCTCCTCGGGTCATTGGATTTATGTTAGCGTGTGTTCACACTCGAAAGGGTTCATAGATGAATCTGCTGAACATCAAATACTGGGTACATAGTTTTTGGGACAAATGTTGAGTGCAATTTATTTGTATCCTTTATTCACAAACACATTTGTATTTCATATAGAAAGTTTAATATAATAGAGCCTCTGTGTTTAGATAACATCAACATGAATCTACATTAGGGTTACTGTGAGGGTAAAGTGGTACATAAATAAATCAAGGATCAACACATGTATTCATTATCATCTGCTTTTATTTACACACATTTTTTTTCTTGAAAGACGCTAGATCAAAACATCAATCAAAGATGAGGCAGTAAAGTATTATCTGTAGTATAGAGATACATTCATCACATTAGTTTTCATACTACAGGGTCCCTGAGGAAATATAGCATGTTTTAAGTAGGCTTAGCGCATTAATAATACAGCAGTTTACATGGCCTGGCATTTAGAAATGTTTGGTTACTACTTCTAGAAATGTACATACATGTTGGAAAAGCATTTAATTAGGGATATCGATCAGATATTTTATGTAGATACATGTATTTATAAAATTAACAAAACATACCAACAAATGTGGAATCTGCTAAATGTCTTAACTGACTGCTAAAAATTGCGTAACTGAAAGTGCAGATGATTGTAAGCATTTTTGGACGTATACATGATCACAAAGTTAGCATATTTACAGTTGTTGCCTATATTTCAGTAACCAGCTATGAGATATGTTTACTTACATGTTTCTCAGTGTTGTCGTTTCTGTCTAATGTAGACTCCCCCGACTGTAATGGACTTTGTTACCTCAGATAACATGATGACAAGTCTCGTTCCCTGTAGACCAAACAGTGTGGAAACGACAGAAAAGCTACCCTATCTCATTAGTTCACAAAAACTCAGATTCCACATTTGCTTTTCCTTACAGTATATATAATGCTTGTCTCTTTAAAAGTAATATGCAGCCTTTTTTGTTAGGTTTTCTCCTCACAGTAATAATGTTTTCATCTGTAAGTAAAGACAGTTTTTACAAATCATTTAAAGTGAACCTTTTCTGAAAGGTCATGTTTCCGAAATTTTAGACAGAAAGTGTCAGATTATGTGATACTGACATAACACTAACAACTCCAGGGTTAGAGTAAATGAAAATAACGTGGAGTCTTCAGTTTCAACGTGTCCATTAGACCTCGGCTCGCTCCCAGTTGTGCTTTTTGCATTTTGCTCTCAAGGTTACTTAATGTCCAAGCTTCTTCGCACTGAGCTCACCATAACATCCACAGGAGACCAGAGTGAGGAGCTGAGAACTCTGGGATAAGCTGACCTTTAACACGCGCTGCTTATCTCATCACACCGGCCGTTGCAGGACTCTCTAAAGACAACTTTCCCTATTAGGTAACATAAAGGAGAATGGAATCATGTTTTAGGCTGAACATTGTCATTTCTCAGGCGTCTTTGGCATAGATAACTTTTACTGCAGTGCAGATAAAACGTTTTAAAGTTCTGGCAAATACATCACCCCAGTTATCTATTTACATTACATTACATGTTAGACGCTTTTATCCAAAGCGACTTACAAACTCAATACTGTGGACAATCCCCACAGGAGCAATTTAGGGTGAAGTGTCTTGCCCAGGGACACAACGACATGCTGACTGCAGTGGGGTTTGAACCTGTGACCCCCTGATCCCAACACCAAGGCTCTATCCACTGCGCACACGCCTCCATAAACGTGAAACGTGCTCGTTCTATCGTTTCCCGGCCAATGTTTTCCAAAGGAGAGTCTGGATTCGTGCCATGAGGTAAGCTGACGTTACATTTTAGTCCATGTCACGGTGAAATTTAA
>NW_011356290.1:121087-130895 GCF_000735185.1 Notothenia coriiceps
ATATGACCGTTAAAAAAAAAAGAAGCATATTTAGAGCAAGAGGCTCAAAACGCTCTTTTTCCTCTGAATTCCTGCCCTTATGTCTTGTAAAACATATCAAATCGGCATTAACATTTTAATTGATATAATTTCAGGCAAGGGATAAGCTAGTAGTAAAAAAAACCCTGCAGTTGCTCTTTTTAACATTTATAATCATAAAAACATATTAAAACTCATCAATGATATAACAGGAAAAGACTTATAAAAAAACTAATGTGACGATACACTCACGTACGATATTTACCGTGATATAAAAAATAAGGACTTATTTTTTAATTTTTTATTTAAATATACATCTGATTTGTACAGTTTTTAGTAGGATAGTAGTATTTTAAAGTGTCAACAATATAATAATCAGACCCTGCAATAGAATAAATCAAGTTTCACTTTAGTTTTTCAAGTAACTCAACTCTTACTCACTAACTCACTCACTCAGCATCATCAAGGTTATCTTTTAGGAATATGAGCATGTCCACATTTCCAGGTAGAAGCTGGGATGTTTGGGCGTTTACAATATCCCCTGCTGTGGAAAAAACTCTCTTGCTTGGTACTGATGTTGCTGGGACAGAGAGATATGCTTTGGCCATGGGTGAAAGCAGTGGGTCAAACTGTGCATTGTCTCTCCACCACTTCAAAAACAATACAGTTTTTTCCAAGAAGGTGAGGCTTATTGAGAGGGCGAGATATAAATATACTGTTGGTACTTGTCAATGTCTCTAGGTGTGTACACATGTAGCCCTGTAAATACGATGTCCTTTTGTGTTATCTGTTGTTTTATGTTCATGTTGTAACCTACTTGTTGCCATGTTGGACAGGTCTCCCTTGAAAAAGAGATAGATGATCTCAATGGGAACATCTGGTTAAATAAAGTTTTTTTCCAGACATAGACATCAAACGGCGACACATATTCAGTTGCCAGTTACTTTGGCATTAGGGCAGGGATATCTAGATACTTTCCAAGGTTTGACATAACGAATTGTGCTACTTTTAAAGCAAGCAACAATGTTTTCAAATCTGTAATCAAAAAGCTCCTCAAAAAACGCTATCGAAGCAGTTCCTGCCGTTGCTACGTAATTCAAACTGTAACAACGGACTATTAACTTAGCGGTTGCATGTCAATTTAAATCAATACAACTACTATTTTTTAATCAATAAAATCATTTTCTAAATCCATAAAAGCATTTCAATTAATATTGGGAGTCATATCGTTACTTTGTTGAGAATGTGGCCATGTAATAAACGGGATAATGTGCGTGACTTGGTCATTATGGGGAAAAGAACAACCGACATCGGGATCCTGATCAGCATGAATACTTATTGCCTCTGCATTGGATTATTATCAGGTAGGGGAATAACTTGATAATTAACTACATCTGAAAGCAGAAGTCTTGGGCAAATAATTGCAAGTTTCTTCAATGAGAATGTCACAAAATGATTTAAAAAGAAAAGTCAAATTCCGGAAAAAAAATCAAAATCAAAAAAAGAAGTGACATTTAAAAGAAAAAGAAGTGACACTTTGAAAAAAAATAAGTGCCATTTAAAAAAAATAAGTGACATTTAAAAAAAAGAAAGTGACATTTTAAAAAAAAGTAACATTTAAAAAGAAGAGTCAAATTCTGAGAAAAGGGCACATTCTAAGAAAAAGGCATATTTAGAAGAAAAAAAGTCAAATTCTGAGAAAAAAGTCTAATTTGAGATGCATTTTGGGACATATAGTTTATGGGCAACGTGCTTCTGTAAATCATCATGTAACCGTATAATAAACATATCATATTCTTTGCAAGCTCTTGTGGGGCCACAGAAAATGAAGTCACAGGCCGGATTTGGCCCCCGGGCCTTGAGTTTGACAGCCCTGGCTTAAACCCATATAGATGTATTGATAGTAGCAAACTTTAGATTTTATCTCAGTTCTCAAAAGAAGAAGACATATATAATTGCAAACCTTGACTTTTTGGCTTATTTCTAGTGAAGGTAAAACCTTTTATTTTCCACATTTGCATTTAATGTCTTTGAGACATCAATCAAAAGTATAACTTTTCAGCAGAATCAGTGCATCAGTTGACAATACCTGACCTTTCAAAGATTTGTATGGCATGGGTCATTGCAAGAGTGTGGTTATGTACTTGGAGCAAGGTCAACAAGCAACTAGTCTTTGTTCATTCATAACATGCAGTACATCAAAGGGAACCTGTATTATTAGTAAATCAAATTTTCTGTGTTTCCGACTGCTTCTGTGAATTTGCCGTAAATTCTATTACAGCTCTCCAAAAGCTGATTGTATCAGAACTATAATTTGTTCACGAGTATGGTGTTTGCATCAATGATTCCTTGTAATCACAACTAAGCCTGAAATACAGACAATTATGAGTGTAGGAAAAGCTACTCATTTATTTAGACTTCGTGAAACATTTACAGCTCCAGATGAGGCCCATTTATCATTAAACACGAGGAAGTCTAAGGATCTTTTTATTCTCTCCGCGAGCACTTGACCCAGAAACAAAATTTGAGGCAAAAAAAAGGGTGACAGTGAGGTGTTTTTCAGATTTGTTTGATATTTGATGAGATGCAAAAGTAAGCACATGCTGCAGTGTTCAGTTGTCATAAGCAGCAGAGGGGTGTTGCTTAATCTTTGAAAAGTCTTGATGTGACTCTAAAATAAACTGGAATCCTACTTTTGAAGGAGCTTAACCCTCCTGTTGTCTTTGGGTCAAATCCGACCGATTTACTACTTTCATCAATCATAACTTTTTTGTTTAAATTCGATTGCATTAAGGCTTTATGATATCCTTCACAGTAGACATTTGAACATATAGAATTGCTGATCACCACTTTCATTGGATTCTGGATGATTTAGTGAACTTTGCAACACTCATGGTGTTCACACACACACACACACACACACACACACACACACACACACACACACACACACACACACACACACACACAACAATGATCCATTTCCCGCTCTTATGTGCCGAAACCCCAACATGGATCACACCTGGCACTCACAATACATGTTCAGTGTCTATTCTTTGTATATTTACTGCAGTTTTTCATGTATACCAGTAGTCTGGAATCAGACTACTGGTATACATGAAAAACTGCAGTAAATATACAAAGAATAGACACTGAACATGTATTGTGAGTGCCAGGTGTGATCCATGTTGGGGTTTCGGCNTTTGCTGAAGAAAAGAGGGGGCAGATTGTTGGGCCTCCTTCCTATTTATACCAGAAGGAAGCCCGAGGGTGGGGCCCACCTTGCGGGTGGGCGTGGACTACAAGTGTTTCAGTGCTGCGCAGGTGCGCAGGGGGATTACCCAATAGCGATAGCCTTAGAGGGCGAAGCCATATACGAAATAGAACAACGGAACTGACAGGCAACCCTCTGAATCAGACTCTGATTGGCAGTGACTGCATCCACTCAGAGTGTCCGATTCAGAAACGTGACTCTTTCACTCTTTACGTTACAAACAAAGATGGTGGATGAGAATAGATCTATAAAAGAGAAAACGATAAGCAATGCTCGAGAATCAAGGTGAGACTATCCGCATCTTTTAAAACTCTACGCTCATATTTCACCAAAATAAGTAAACGCCTCTCAATTAGAAAGTTAATGGAGCTGTTTATTGCCGTTTCTGTAGTTTGAGAGGAAAAACACGGCATGTCTCTGGCTGAAAAGCTGACAAGTTATGACGCTTTGAACACAACGTGATATTTGGGATCGTATACGGCCCCGTTGGTCTCAGAGGGTTAAACATGCAAATCTTCCTTCAAGCAATCCTCTGCATTTTTGCTAAACCCTTTCAGTCAATGGGCTCTTCCTGGGCCTCATCAACATCCAACTCTGAGTCTTCCTCTTCAGTGTCACTGTCCAGCCTTGTTGAGGATGGCTATGTGTCCGGCTCAAAGAGCCTTAGGTTTGCCCGAATGCCAACCAGCTTTTCCATTTTTTGCGAACCTTTGTGTGGTCTCAATAGCCATGCAGTAATCAGTGTGCTATGGCATGGATATTCAAGTACTTGAATGGCATCTGTTTGTTTTAGTCAAGATTATGCTAAAATTTACTTTCACCAACTATATTTAAGTTCCCTATGAAGAGCCAACCTTCAATTTGGAAAATTCCCAGTTTATTCCCATACATTCCCGTTTATTCCCGTTAATTCCCGTGGAAAGTTTCCATCTTTGAAAATTCCCGGAATTTTGCAACCCTAATTATACTTCATAAATAGTATAATAAATGTGCAAGATTTTAAACACTTCATTTGAAATAGTTTTTGCTGTTGTAAAATGTGAGCTTAGCTATAATCCATTCCAAATGTGTATTTATGTTAAAAGGTATGCATAAAAGAAAATCATAATTTAAAGCTAACACAGGGTGAGTAATTAAAAAAAGGTAATTTTGCAGGTGAAGTATTTCTTTAATTTATTTAAATTATGTCCCCAGATACAGTGTTTTGTTGTGCACTCATTGTTCTTTTTAATATGTGTGTGATTTGCAGATGCAGAGAATATTATTCAAACCGATTTAAAGGGTGCTAATTCATCATAACTCACAACTCCATCCAATATTTGCAATATTGTCCCTTCTTATATGTTAACATACTACTAAGTATGAAGAAAAAGCTGACTTGCTTGTCCAATTCAGATAACAGGCCAATTGGTAGACTGGCGAGCCCAAATATGTCCCAAACAAGACACGATAAGCATAGTTTCTACACTTTCTGATAAGACAAAACAGTTATGTTGTTCTGTAGTGGCAACAGCAGCATGCAAAAGATCGAAGTAAGTGCATATTGCTCTGTGATTTGTTGTGTATACACTGTGAATATAATTAAATTCTGGGATTATTCTTGGGATGAATTTCCTTAGTAGTTCGAGTGGAGCTTAGTGGATGTTTAAGCATAATGGAAAAAGAGAAACATTAAAGGATAAATATTGTAAGTAAGTACATGTAATCACTTTGTTCTTGTTTTCACAAATGTTCTTAGAAAAATATCACAGCATTCTCCAACATGCTCACAGGGATGGAAATAAAACATGACGGTAAATAATTAATGAAATAGAAAATAAAAGTATTTAAGGGTTACTAGAGGTGCGGCAAGGGGAGACTGCACCATCCCATTTAGGAAAAGTGCATTCAGCAAGGCAGTCTTTTCATTCCACGCATCCCATCAATGGAATTCAATACCACAACCAATAAGAGAATCCTCATCCTACTACACATTAAAGCACAGTATTAAAAAGTGGTTCATTAATAAACAACAGTGTCAGCACTGATGTGTGGGTGTAGGTGTTAGTATGAGTGCATATTGTGAATGTTTTATTTATTATCATGACTTGCTCTTATCTGTATTCAGTGATGTCATCTATTGTAAATATGTACATTTTGTATTTATTTTTATTTTTGGTATAACAATGTCGTGGTATTTGTATTATTGCTTTTAGGATGTCTATTACCATCTGGCAAAGGGACTATCAGTGAAAACTAGCCGTTTGGCTAAGTTGAGTACTTTTACATGTTTTTAATATGTTGATTAATACTGTCAATTCAAGCGTTAGCAAGAAATATCTTTACTGTTTATTTTTGGATTGTGTAAGACTCATTTCAGAGAGAAGAAAGTGTCTTTTTTTCCTGATGCTTTTGGCAAGGATTTGCAACAAACTGCAAAAAAAAAAGAAGCAGCCCATTAAGTGCTAGTGAGCACACTTTTTTTTTGAAAAGCATCCAGTAATTCATTTCGTAAAACAAACATTACTACACCATACCTTGACTTTGATGTGCTTTCCCACACGATGTAGAAGCAGTGGGAAACAGTTGTGTTAACTTGATAAATCATATTCAAATGCCCATGAGACTTCAAAGCCCTGGCTCTAAATCTCCTCTCTGTCATCTCTCGGTACAGGATGGAAATTGGATAGATATTTTAGTCTCTGACCAGTGCAATGTAGTTGCAATTCTGCAGCCTCGTTTCAGACTGTGTATGAAGTCATTTTAGATAGCGGACAATATTACGAAGGACCAATTATACCTAAACAATGGGAGATATTTCTGACCAGAACAGGCCGTGATTGTCCGCTGCTTTTATGTAAGTAATAATCCATTTGTTTGTGACATGTACAAGCCCACAGGAAATAAATAGGTTATTTTCCTGCGCATTTGTTTTTGGAAAAACAGCTAAACTAAGCAGTTGAAAAGCTCAGAAGCTCAATTGTATAAGCTGAGTACCAACATCTGATATTAAAGAAGCTTATGTGTAGCATAGCTGTTTAAGATTTAACTTGAAGTACACATAGAAATTCAAAATAGGGAGTATTCAAATACACAATCTGACGGGGGCTGAATGTCACTGTTGAGAGTTTTGAAGATTTTTAATAAACGCTCAAGTATGGTCTAAGAGATGTAGATGGATGTATTGACATCATCCAACATCTCGCTTATGGTCACCAGAGTATTCATGGTCATCTCTTTGGGCGTCATCTACATGTAATCTAGCAAAATCATGAGGGGAAAATTGCAGTTGGACCAATACTTTGTTTGATGAACACATTCCCACAAATCTTTTCCATCTCATTCCATTGGCCCTAGCTATAATTCTTGAAAAATATGTTTTTTCGTATGCCTCCAAGATGAATGAAAAATCCAAGAAAAGTATTGATGGATTCAAGTAAATAGGGTGCCTTGTTTAACAGTAAAAACAAATCAAAATATATGTTTACAATGTTTTACATAGCTTGTGCACTATAATCCAAGTCTAATGTATCCAGTCGTATATGTCTGACTAACTCATTTAAAGTGTCCTTATACAGTATGTTGTAGTGCACTCCTTTTTAACATGCATGTGTTTTACAGAGGCAAATTATGTCCACGCAAAACAGTTACCAAGTGTTGAAGTAATCAGACAATATTAAACTGAAATGTTTTGTGGAAGCATGTATTTAACTTGTTGAGTTAAGGAGAACAAATAAGTTATTTATGTTAAATTCCTTTTGCCCCCTGGTATAAGATAATATTTTACAGTCAGATGATTCCAAAAGAACAAATGAATAACACAATGGTACTTCTACTCTAATGTTTACCGCACAACCTGCATAATTGCTCGGAAATACATCATACGTTGTAATTTATAAATGAAACATTTTCCCAATAAGACATCTTGCAAGTTCTCCCTTGTTTCTCTGTGCTGCAGGTACATCATAATAGATAGGATGAAGCATACTCCCTAGTTCACCTGAAAGGCTCAACTCAAGTGCATCAAAGTACTCGAAAATAAATTAAATTGTTAGGAGGGCTGGTGCAAGACAGCTTATCAATGGAGAACTGGGGATTTAGGGGAAGCAAAACACTAGCAGACGGCGCTAAGATTCTGCAAATAATAACAATGGCATTGCTGGGGTCTCCCGACAGACGGAGACGAAAACAAACCCGGATGCTACTTTTCCTGGTTGCTAAGCACCACCTGGAAGTAATGAATATGTTGTCGGCCTGAGAGGCATTTGAGACAGCAGGCAAACTCAAAACTGTCTACTCAGACACATTACAGAGTGCAGGTCTGCTGCTTGTCCTTGATATGGGTCGCCTTGGCCTGCAGATATTCTCATGAATATGTATACTTAAACACTGATGGCCCAAACAGAAGAGTCCTTCAACATTAGATTATGAACCAATTCTGAAGAGGCTCTGTAAGTGGGTAGATATTAAAAAATCCATAATGCTTGGATCTGAAGGGTGTTGAAGGTAAAGTCAGTGTCAGGTGCTCATATAGCGTGAATCAGAGCAGGATGGTGTGGAGACATACTATAGAGTTCTTCAGTTTGGATTTATATAGAAATCTAAAAGGTCATGTTCTGCCGCTGTAGCTAATGTCTGAAAGCTTCCAGTCAGTCTTATTTAAGAAGGATGACTCACCACACATCCTGTGGAGTCCAGTTTCCGGTCGGAGATGCAGCGGAAGTTGCGGCTGCAGCCTCCGTTGTCTTTGGTGCAGTCTCTGACCGGCCCAAAGGAGTCCAGGAGGACTTCCAAGGAGTCGAAGGATGAACTGATCATCAGTTCCTCTCTGTGAAAGCAGAAATTATTGGCAAAAATAGGTTAATATCAGGTTGAGCGAAGCAGGCGGGAGCCAAATGCAGGACAGATATAGGTTTTAACAGAAAATACCTTTATTTCAAGGCTACAAGATACAGAGCAGAACTCTCTCCCTAGTGAACATATACAACTTTGACAATCAGACACAGGAAGGCAAACACAGGATGGAGTCCAGACACAGGGAGAACAGCATTTCAAAATAAAACAGGTAACTAAACTAGGGCCGGGACTTTAACGCGTTAATTAAGATTAATTAATTACACAAAAATTAACGCGTTAAAAAAATTAACGCATTTTAATCGCACTTGTCCTGAGCACGGATGTCACAAAGTCAGTGAACAACTGTAAACACAACCTACAAGCGAATACCTACATTTGGAAAAGACGGATATGGTCGGTCGACGTGAGGGAAGGTGGATCTTGCGGAACTTAGTTTACTTTGGTTTGAGAGTTTAGTCAAGAATCGACGTTACCTGTGTGGTCGTGTCGGGACGGTTTTGTCATCGACAGTATTAAAAACAAAACCACCACAAATCCAAACTCCCGGCGCCGCTGAAGCCGTAATTTTTTTAATTAGATTAATTAATGTCCGAAACGGATTAAATTAAATTAAGCGTTAATTAGCCGGTAAAAAAAAATTAGCGAGTCATATTTATAAACTGGTGAGGAACCCAGGCGGGAACCCCGGCTCTTGTCACTCTTCGATACAAAAAAGTGTACCTAAAATCAGTAATGGTAACTTATTACCTGACTTAATAAAATTATTCCGGAATTCGGGTTTGTTTTGTAACAAATAAAAAAGTTCCCGATCATGAATTGTTTCTGGTTGTCCTTTCACTTTAAAAAACGGTATTTCCCGAATCCGTTATCGTGATAAAATCCTTATAAAGTCATGTAAGTCTCTAGTCCATCGGACTGATCCGCATCCATCCTGGAAGACATTTGATATTTGTGAAAAAAAAAAAATTCATTTGAATGAAGTTCTAAGCTGTCCTTTGGGACTGATATCTTGAGGAGACACGAGTCTCCGGTAATTGTCTGAAACAAACGTAAATGGTTGTCCAACTAAAATTTTTTAGTAGTAAAGGTCCCAGGTTGTAGAGAGTTATTGGAACCGGTTTTGTTATTTGTCGAAGTTGTATTTCACGGTCAACCGTGGTTTGTTGCATTATTTATCAAGTTGTATTTCACCGATGTAAAATTTTAATTTTATTACTAAGAAAGTTATAAGGACCCTACCCTTTTATTTTGAGAGACAACGGTTCCGTGACAAACTTAGTTACGCTTAACACACCCAGGAACATAAGGCTCAGCCCGATTGCAGGTGCGGATCGAAGGTGCGGGATCAGGACGATATACAACGCGTAAAACTCCACTATGAACCTCCGAACCGTACACGGACGCCGACTATACGGCTTAAAGGAAAAACGTATTAAACGGTTTGTTGACGGACGGAGAATAGCTGAGAAGGGAGGCCCAGGCCAAAAAAGATTTTGTTTTACGAAAGGGTAGGTGCCGCCCCGGTTGGTTCGCGCAAAGAGTAGTCGAAGAGGAAGTGCCGAAACTGATAACAAAGTGACGACAAACAACAACCAAGACTCTCATTACTTGCAATCAACCACGGAGTCATTTAGCGCATGGGACTTTAGTAGGTTCACTCTTTGCAAGGGCGCCCCCGGA
>NW_011356290.1:130935-178607 GCF_000735185.1 Notothenia coriiceps
TGTACAGTTTGAAAGGGTGATAAATAACATTTGGTGATGATTAATGGTTTTTGTATTAATGTAATAGCAGTTAAAACAGGACCGGTCAAATTTGACCGTGAACACCAAAGTAAGGGGGGGGAAACGAAGACAATAGGAGGGTTAAACAGCTAAAGGTAACCATCTGCTTCGGATAGAGGGATCTAAGTTGAGCTTCAAAGAGCTGAACATAACGGCCCGTCTACACTACAGGCATAAAAAAATCTTGAAGCTGGGCGTGTCTGAGGCTTGGCGATTTCTCGCGCCCAAGGCGACCAACAACCAATCAACGCAGTAAACTGGATATAAACTCCCCAAACAGTTGAAAACCTACCAGTTTCACCAACTGTCTCTGCCACCTCCCGCCATGCCTGGTTCCTCCGGTTTAGGTCCCGGTAGGTGAACAGAGTACAGTCATACAGGACTGGGACACTTGCCACGGCAATGATTAATTTATCCTCCATTTTATGACATATGGAAAATAGTCAAGACCTGCGGTATCAGCATACATGCGGTTTGATTGGCTGCACTTGTACTGGCGGGAATTGCATATACGGGATTTGATTGGCTGATGCC
Organism: Notothenia coriiceps; assembly: GCF_000735185.1. Lineage (NCBI taxonomy): Eukaryota > Metazoa > Chordata > Actinopteri > Perciformes > Nototheniidae > Notothenia > Notothenia coriiceps. The sequence continues at coordinate 131,530 of NW_011356290.1, forward strand.
AAGCATCGAGCCTCAAAAGTTGAACATTGTTGAACTTTTGATGCCGATAGATGCTCGTGATGCTTGCAAAGCCATGCCATGCTCCCCACAATGCAGTTCGGCGAAGATTAAAAATCTTCTACGTCACCCCATTCAAGTGAATGGGCGAAGCGTTGAAAGCAATTTTCGATGCCTGTAGTGTAGACTTTTTGTGTAAGACTGATTCACTGTCTCAGGTACAGAGACTTAAACCTCCTTCTGAGGTTCATTCAGAACTAAGGTGTCTTTATTTAGTCATTGTTTTTGCAACACTGGTCATAATCCATCGTGTTTATGTATTTGAATGTTTTGTTTGTAGTAATTCAGCTCTGGTTACCTGATGCATTGAATTAGTAATGGAAAGACAATGTTTACTTCAAGCGGTAAGAGCAGTTTGCACATTTCCATTTTGTTTCTTTTTTTTATCTTAATATTTCTCTATTAGACTTATCTTGAGTATGTGTTTCAGTATGTTGTTTTTAATGATTTGTCGGGATAAAGTTACCCTCATGGATGTCTCTGTGAAGGCTGGATTTTATCCTTTATATCGCAACTTAAACTTTCTACATTCACAGCAGTTATAAGAAAAAAATCCCTGTATATTTTGGGTATTGTGATTGAGACAGAAACCACATTAACAAATATGCTTACATTGTTTTTTGTGCTCTTACACTCAAAGTACAATACTGTCAATGTATCCCTGTCTAAAACTGCACACAGCCTAGTCCTTTACATGTACAAGTACAAGTATAGGTCTTGTTGCCATAAGAGAAAAGGTATACTGATTGAAAGGGACATTCTGTTCCTTGATGTTTTTAAATCTCTGTCTAGGACTCTGCAGCGCTCGCAGGTCAACAGTTCAACCTTATCACTAAACTTCAAATGACAAGAACCCAGGCCCGCTGCCAGGAGTTTACTGCAGGTTTTAAAGGATCCTGCAGAGGATGAAAGGATCTTTAAATGGATGTAGAATAGGTCATAAACTAGATTTGTTTGTCAGACTTTTATGACTTTACTTGGCACGCATTATGTAGGAGGATTTAGTTCGACAAGATATCAAGTAGAAGGGGAATCCTTTAACAAGGATATCGTAAAAAAAACAGGCACACTTCTGGTTTGTATGGTTTTCCCTTACCTGTAGTGTTGTTATATAGGTTTGTGTGCATGTCAATGGCCTGCAAAGGCTGAAATCCCAAGGCACTGGACATTTCCTACTCAAAGCAGATGACCAATCACAACACAGCCGGCCAGCTAACCAATCAGAGCAGACTGGGCTCTGGATTCAGACAGAGGGTGAAAAGAGGTGCAGCAGCACAGGCACTATGAGAAAAATAAAGAGCTTTTTGAACTTTAAAGCATGGAGACATGTCACAGCAGAGGCACAAAATACAAATACAAGCCTGAAAATGAACCTAATATGTCCTGTTTAAAACAAAATGACACACACTCACATTTATACGTTCAGCTTCTAACCAAAGTCGACATGGCAACTATCAGTCTCTGCTTTATTCATCTCCAAAGTGCTTTTTCTTGCATCATATCCCTTTTACATGTTTCAGTTGGTGTCCCCCACTGCCTCAACTTACCCACAATTTGCCTCAGCTGCCAATCAAAACTGTTGGCATGGAGATGGTTGCTCCCTCGACGACCACAGCCATCCTCTCATGTAGGACAAACACTGAGGGAAAGTGGGTCCCTTTGCTCCCACGGTTCCAGTTGAGTATATTTCAAGCTGGGGGGAACATCTTGTCTTTTGGGGCTTATACAAGCGTATCATGGAGGTACTGCTCCTACAGGGCCTGTCGCTCTGTCATTACCTGCACAGCCTCGTCATCACAAAAAATAAGAAACACACGGCAAAGAGAGAGTGACAGAGAAGAACGTTCCTCCTGTAAAGCCGGGACCACACAGCCGTGAAATAAAGGGATCCTTCATGTTCTTGCATGAGCTGTGTACATTTTTTAATCATCCACTTGTAACTAATAGCTTGTAGGCAAGGTGTGGGAGGCCTTTGATGATTACTTCCATCAAGCCATTAGCAATGGTATCTGAAAAGCTGTCACTTTGATGAAAAGAGATTTCTACATCCCTTTCTGACTTTGCTGCAGGTATTTCAGGCGCACATATAGATCAACATCACATTGCTCACGCAGCACTTTAAATGATTGGATTGGTGGATGAATGTCACTTGTGCAGCCTCTTTTTTTAATCATATGCATGTGCTCTTCAGCTGCTGCTTATAAAAATGGGGACCCACTTTTACAGAATTTTCCACTGCAGAATTTAAAATGTACTGATGTGTTAAACAGGTCCCGGTGGGTTGTCGGGGATTTGGGAAATATGGAAAGTGTACATATAAATCCTCCGGCCTGTGTTATAAGCCAGGTTTCTTTCACGCAGCTTATGATTGGCCAGGTGACTGTTCCCACTCGCAATTTATTGCTTGCATTGATGTCTCACTGCCATGAAATATGGTGTCACTCAGAACTAACTACATTTTAATAGTGAGGCTACACTAATGATACACCTACAGGTGCGGCTAATGGCAAAAACACGTCTCCGTGCATGGAAAGAAAAGCTGTACTTTTGGATGATTGGCATGACAATGAACTGTTGTAATCATAGGTGAGATAAGACAGTGACAGTTACTGAAAAGTGATTTGCAGCCTCTCACTTTATAGTGGTTTGTTGGAAATGAATTGTACCTGCTATGCTGTATTTTCATATTTTACAGAGTTTTTCGTTATTGTTTTAGTAGATTCCTCTATATCCAAATACAGGGAGCTCCCAATCCTCAACCCTTTTTATAAGCCGGTGTTAGTCTCACTTTATTGCGGATTCACCTGTTGTGAATATATCACTTTTATAGTCTTGAATAAACTGTAATGCAACCTTAGATGTGTCTAAAGTCATGAACTAGTTTGCTTATATTTGGGCAAATGCACATGTTATTTGCCTTAAATAAAGATAGTTATAATTTGTTCATGCCATTTTACTTAGCAGGAGGTACAGAATTGTAAATACATTTTTCCTTTTGTAATAATACGATTCAGATAATATATATTGTGGAAGATTCTGCAACCAATACAATATTTTTCTATTGCTTGTTTTGTACAACACATATTACTCCGTATTTCATCATCAAAAAATAACAGGAAGCCCTGGGACACAGACTTTAGGGCAGTAACAGTCCAATTGGACATACTGCCAGTTTCTTGGTAATATATCTGGGAGTCCCTTTTGCTTTTTACATTTGTTTGGCTGTTGCCCTCTTGGCATTGGTGACAAGTTAAGTTGCACTGACTGATAACACAGCTCGTTGTGTAGGGATTACTGTCGTACATCCTGCTCTGCAAACCCCTGGGAACGCCACGCTGTATCACTCTGTCAACAGTTACTGCCCTGAGAGTGCTTTACTTTCTGTGTGTGTGTGTGTGTGTGTGTGTGTGTGTGTGTGTGTGTGTGTGTGTGTGTGTGTGTGTGTGTGTGTGTGTGTGTGTGTGCGCATGCGTGCGCGTGCGTGCGTGGTACCGTATTTCACACTGCACCATCCTCTGCCAAAATCAACTAACCAGCTTTCTCCCCCAACGTTCCTTGCCTCGCAGCACAGCACTCAGCAGCCCTCATGAGGGGGGGCTGAACTATTGGCCCTACCTCATCGCTTCCCAAAACAACTACATCACCATCATCCCAACCTGCCTTTTCAGGACCCAACAATAAACTCCACGCCACATAAATCTCCCCAACAGAGTGATGTCTCACCAATGACACATCGAGCAGAGCACTAGATATCCAGAGCTGCATGCCAGCCTGTCTTAGGCTCTTGAAAAAAAATAAAATAAAGGCATGCCTCTTGGGTTTCGGCCACTGCCACATGGCCCACAAAGCCCCTGTTTCATTGTAAAAGTGGGATTAGGAATTCATTTAACACACAGGGATATGCTGTTATTTGACAGTGCTGGGAGCTCAGCGGTACCTTAATGGGCCCGGCTTGTGCTGACAGATAAGTTGAGCTGAGTTTCTCTGGGCCAGGGGCTCCATCCACTTCTTCCCTCTAAATTAAACAGACTGTTATTCTTTGCAACAGGCCATACAGTAGCCTTGTCCATCATTACAGCTATGAATCATGTCTCTGCACTTGCACCGGCTCCCTCAGGGCTATATCATTGCCATGCCCCTAATCTGGGCAGATTTCCGTGCCGGGTCCACTATATAGGGTTCTGTTTTTAGCACAATGAACAGCTTGCTCATGTTACTCTGCAACTGCCCTGCAGACCACAGTCTTCCCACATTTGCCCGTCAAATAATATGGTTTCAGGTGTTTGGTGAAATGCAAGTAAATGCACATTCGCCCTTCAGCGGTGATTAAACTGAACTCTACCCAGCAGGGCTTTTATGTGGAGGATGTTTAGCTGCTTTTAGCCCTGTTAGCTGACATTATCACTGCCATTGAAAGCACATGTGGTTTATGTCGATGTTAAATTAAATGTTAAGGGATTTGTTACATCGAGAGGCAAGGCTGCATTTCCGCTGGCGAAAAAGATACAGAAGTCGTGGCTCGAAGCTGCTTCACGCTGCTTTGGAGGTCAATTGCTTCTTCAAAACACCCCTATTAAACTCTGAAGATACTGAATACAGGCTAGTTTCTTTGATTCTGGTCTGAACTGCCTTGTCAAAGTCATTTGCCTGCAGGGGTTTCCTCGATAGTGATGCAATATGTTGCAAAGTGATTGCTGAATCAGATTCATCACGTTGAGAAAAAAAGAGCCTGGGAAAATAACCCAAGTCAGCAATTTACCAATAGGATTACATCCACACAAGCAGATAGCAGCATGTATGCACTTGTGATCAAAAGTGTGGAGATCGGCACTTGTTGCGTTTACTGCCTCCGGTAAATGGAGAAGTTTGGTGATAAATTAGTCCTGGCATTAGAAAGATCCATATATCACTCAGTCATTCTGCATAAATCTTATTATTTAATAGCATAAATCTTAATCATAAATTGCCAGTTCATATGACAAACCCTGATTTTTATAGCCTTGACAAAAGCACCAGTGTAAACCAACTGCACACACCGAGATAAAAAGTTGCAAGAAAAAAAATAGAACGAAAGTCAGTGTGAATACATTTTAAACACAGGGAGCAAAACATCATACACAGCATGTTAAGAGACACTGTGTGTATCCCGTGTTGCTTTCACTTATTAATTCAGAAACACAACGGCTTGTAAATAACTTTCAACTTGAAGCCTTTGTATCTGCCTGTGTAACATGTTTATTTTCTTACTCGCTGCCGTTGTTCAAGCTGAAATGTCTATTCCTGTGAACAGCTCTTCTCTGTATCCCTCATTGCAAATGCTGTTGCTTTCTTTAGAAAGCTGAGATGCAGCACTGACCCCTCTTAGAGAAAAGAGTGTTGTTGTAGGAGTAGGCCCCCCCCCGTCCCGTCCCGTCCTCTCCTCTCCCTCCCGCCTGTCACTTCAGACAGCCTCTCACTGGAGAGCGCTCTCTCAGATCAGCACTAAACTCTCTCCTTAGTCTCAGGAAGTGTTGGAGGAAGCACTCTGCCTCGTAGGCTTTTCTTAGACGCCTAGGTCTCATTGCATATTCATAGCCCTCCACAGTCGAGGGTATCAAGTTTTAAAAAAGAAAGACACTGAAGCGTTAATTATTCACGGTGAAATGGTGAAACACTCTGTAATTTTTAGAAGATATATTAAGGCTTTCACATACATTTTTGATGTTTAAAAACATGCCCTTGTTGGCGTAGATTTGGAATGATTGCTGACCGCCAACAACCTGGAGGCCATTTTCCCATGATCTCAATTGTTTAAACACTTTTATGCATCACTCTCCATTGCCACACAAATAATGCAAAGACAACTGCTGTAAGTGGGGAATTAAGAGGCTACAATGTGCCGTCAGATCTTAGCGCAGTGGATGTATCCTCCTAAACATCACGCTCTGCATATCCATTACACTGCAAGCAGGGTTGCATACATTACACTTTATTTTAAGCATGAGCAGACTACGAGCATAATAATCTAAATTATTGAAAATAAGTTATAAAAAACTACACATTTGTTGTGTTTAGTATGATAAACCACAAAATGTAATAGCTGCAATAATAGTAAGATGTCTTTTGTTGAACAGAACTCATAAAACATTTTGAAACTAAACCGAAAGGTTGGTTGAACATGCAAATAATTGTGCACCTCAAAGTAAGTAAAAGGGTAGGATTTTCACCATTTTTGTTTGCAATATATACATATTTAATATTGTTGAATAAACACCAATAATAAGTCCCTATACAAAGCGACAGTATGCTTTTATAAAAAGTCATCAAGAATATTTAAAACTTTCTTTTTGTAAGTCTTCCAAATCCCCAAACAATTAAGAGGCCAACTGCTAACTCAATTTCAAGTCCACCTTCAGGTGCTCAGGGAAGTGGTTGTAAAAGCTGGACAGAGAAAAGAAAACATTTCATGGGCAACACAGGGAGAAATGTTACTGTGGTGTAATGGTTTAAAATACCATCTGGTTTAAACCTCACGGGGCAGAAACAAAAGTCTAATTAATTACATCTGGTACAATATAACAACTTATAATATACTGTGTAATGTATACATGGTACATCCCAGTAGAAGTTGCCTCTGTGGCAGAGCCTGTAAACGTCCCTCTCAGATCACATCACAGCCAGTCCGACGAGTGACACAATTCAAATGCCTACAAGACCCCAAATAAGTGCTTCCTGCAGTGGGATGCAGGCGAGAACCTCCGCGCCCTGTCCTCCTGCTGATTAATAGCCGGCGTGTCTTGCTGAGCGGTCATGCTTGGACACGGCTGGGGGTTCAGACTGCGAGCCAGGAGGGGCTGACAGCGTGAGCTATGTGCTGCTCTGCTCCACGGGAGGTAATGAATCGCTGTGGCTGCCGGGACTGAAGTGTAGACAGCGGGAGGAAGAAAAGTGATCAGTCTTTCAGGGTGAGGTACCCGTCCAGCATGTGGGCCACTGGAGAGAGAGCGGAAGGGGAAGAAAGAAGAGGGAAGAGAAAGGGGTAAGAAGAGCAGATACATCAGGGAAAACTGTGAAGGGAGTTAACAAAGGGGAGAGGTTTTTTAATTCAACTAATTCCATATTAAAACAGACAGCTTTATAAGCTTTCCTCTCTCCCTAAATGGTCTGCAAAGGCTAAAATCACAAAGTTCTACCTCATAAGCCTCCATTGGACCCCTTTGTTTACTTCAGTAACATAGTGACATCACTATATAACACTCGCATGTCACAGTAGACGCACAAAATACAAATATGAACCTGAAAATGAGCATACTAGGGCCCCTTTAACTTAAAATTCATAGTTTTTCCATAGCTTATAAAGAAAAGAGCCCTTCTGTGAGTTATCTTATCACATCGCGTCGCGACTTGTCAAAGCCCTAAAAGATCTCAAACAAATAACAAACTTCCTGTTTAACAAACCCCACTATGTACATAAAGAAAACAAAACATCAACAATATACCAAAAATGAAAAGAAAGAAAAACGAGTACAGATTACAAACATATTCACCATAAGATCATTTGGACATATTTTTAAAGATAAACCAACATTCTAGGAATACATATTATTTTTAACTCAAAATAACATACATTGTGTAAACTGCTAGTAAAAACTTCCTCAACTTTGACTTGTTAATGAGAAATATTCCTTGAGAGCTTTGGGTTGAACCCATTTCATATCTTAGCATGGTTGTTCTAACAAGCTTTCTGAATGTTGATTTTCCTGGGTACTTCTGGCTGTCTTCTATTCAAAATGTTTTTGGGATGTTTGGAGGTACTATATCTCATAATGGAAACTGTTTGTTTTCAGCCGAACAATGTCAACAAGTAACAGCACATGTGCAGCTATACAAAAAAGAGAAAGCGATAGCTGGGCGTGACCTAGTCTGTGTTAACGTTCCAGGGGAAATTCACTCCCTGTGTCCCCCAAAACACTCCTTATACCGCCACAGAAGAGGTTCATTATTCTCACTTTACTCCTCCACTAATTATCGTTATCATTATGGGGGGATAATTAGCATTTCCCTGCCTAACACCCATGTAGGCTGCTCGGCAGTGAGTCACACACAAGGTTATCAATAGCTGCTCAATTGCAGTCTCATCTGCCTAATTATACGATTTGGGGCCTTGTGATAACTGAAAGAGATGTGGAATCTAGTATTATTCTCTGAGTGCTGGTGAGACGGGAGAGTCAGCACACGGCTCTGAAATAAACCGATGCGTGTGGAGCCTGTTAATTAAATGCTGTGGCTTTCACTGGAATATAAATCAGAGGAAATCCAGGGGTTATGAAACAACTGGAAGTCTCAAAAATATCCTGCAAGCTAGTACAAAGCTGCATGAAACTAAATCCTGCGACATCTAACTTTAGAATCCTCCATCTTTGATTCCCTTCATTCCTCGCCTTGTAATACATTTCTTGTTATCTGGTTTCAGGGAGCTCTGTCCTACTCTATTAGCACCAATTCAAGCAGTTCATACCACGATATTAATGAAGAGCCCGCAGCAGCTTGCCATTGTTCAGCAAACCTGTCTTACAGCGTCCGGGTGTGACTTAAGCCAAGCTTAGTAGCCGTGTTTGTCGAAAGGGTTTCTAAATCCCTCTGTGGCATTTTGGAGTTGCAGCTGACGCCTCAAACCTGATGAATGCTCTCTCCATCTGCTGCAGCTCAACACCGGAGCAAAAACACTGACACAGGCCTAATCAGCAGAAGAAATTCATTAGACCTGCCCTCTGTTACGCACAGAAAGATGAAGTCAAGAATTAAAAAAGAGGGCATGAGGGTGGTACAGAGGGTTGGAAGAAGGTGACAGGATGAATGGTTCAGTAAGCGTGTGACAGACGTTTGGGTCTGACTGCTGGAATGTGTGCCGCAGAGGACCTCATGACGGACAGGGGGCATATTCTCTTTGACCCCAATTACCAGAGGTGTTCCTTTCCACTGGCTAATCCGTGGCATATAGGGTGGCCCCTCCTCTGGACATTTTCTCTGCCTGTTTGTTTTCCCTACAAGTCATATGGAAGATGGTTGTGCTAACCAGGATGTGACTGACCCCTTATAAAAATATTAGCAACATCTTTGCACCTAAACAGATGAAGTGTCTGTGGTTAATGACGTTTTTTTGTTAGCATTGATTTAGCATTGATTACCTGTTTTTATTATTAAGTGTTTAGGCTAATACATCTCAGAAAAAATTGATCATTTTCAAATAATTCTCTCCAATAAAATGTTTATTTAAAAACGATGTTAAAATGCAAAACATTTGCAGTTGTTTGTTCTTAGGTCACTGGAAAAGCTTGAACCATAATGTTTGCTTAACTTATCTCAATAGATGTATTGATTATTGACATTTTTGTAATTTAGTTATACATTTTTTTTTTTTTAAATACTGCTCTTAAAGGCAGGGTAGGTAAGAATAATAATAATAATAATAATAATAATACATTACATTTATAAAGAGAATGGAGAAACCAGCTCGAGTGCGCTAGAATTTGAAAGTACGCTGCCGAAAAAAATCTGCCACTTCCTTCAGACTCCCTTACAGAGCCCCTCCTCCAACACACACGAACGCACACATGACCAATGAGGGCACGAGATAAGTTTGTGCACGAGATGGGAGGCTGACAGGCAGGTAGGCCTCCGGCTAAAATAATTGGTCGTGCTTTTTACAGCGCCATGGCAACACCATGTTAAGAGCATTCCATGGAATATAACAAAAAGTGTTTCTGAAGTGAATTACCTACCCCAACTTTAAATCAAATTAATTCAGTTTGACGTTTTTGCTGGTGCTATTGTTCGTAAACATTGTATTTTCTTTCATATCGATATGGACCCGAAAGACGCCTTGCACAAAATGCATAGATTTTAATTAGCTGTTTTTAAAATAGGGAATATGAAAAGAAAAAATTGAATGTTGTTGACAAACTGTTTCTAGTATTCAGAAAAATACAGTCCCACTCGCTTCTATTAAGTTTATTTTTTTTATTTTCCACAAAATCACCTAAGGCTCTGGGAATTTTAAACAGACATACACTATGTTCTCACATTTTCAAGATCAAGATATTTGTTTTACTAAAGAGGTTTCAATTGAACCGCAGCAGCGTTTTATATTTATGATGCCAGGAGATTATCTGACCGCCGTCTCTGCTTACTTCTTTCCACAGAGACGCTTATGGACTCCACTACAGCCACAGCGGAGCTCGGCTGGACGGTGTACCCCGTGTCAGGCACCAGTGACAACAGCGTAAGTGACACACTCTGCTTTGAAAAAGATCTGTTTCTGAGAAAGAAAATATCATTAATAATATAATTGCAAGTCATTGTTACTGTGACAAAGATGAGGTGTGTGGTGGTCCTCTCTTTTGTTGGATTTAAGAGTGCAGCTAATGTGTAAATTTGCTAAGTGCCCCATGCTAACTTTATTTCAGTTATTTAGCCAGTGTTTTGCTTTCACACTTTAAGGTTAAAGATCAATTAGTAGCCTGCCTGCCCAGTCCCTGGAGTAGGCTAAATCATTTCCTCGTTTCTCTGGGGGGAAAATCCAGCAACGGCAAAGTTAGACATGAACATCACACAAGGGGATTTTAGGGGATGTTATTTGATGAGGATTTTCAAGATGCTTCCTTTTTGTTTTTGGATATTCCACAAAGACGCTTTTACCCCCTTCATTTGAATATTCACCAGCCACATTTTCTGGGTTATTCTTTTATGAATGCATCCAGTTTTCATTCAATCTAGCCTGATCTGAACTTTCCGCTTCACTACAAACACAGTTAGAATGAACAATCATAAACTTGAAGCTTAAATCTGTGTTTTCGCATGCCAGGCTAGAAGCTATGTGTTATATGGAGCCTGTTAGTGTTTGATGCACAGTGTTTCCACTCAGTTTGCCAGAGCATGGCCACATGCAAGCCAGGCCCACTTAATGTCAGCCAAAACCAGAGTCTCAGTCTCCTTCACTTCTTTCCTCACCACAAGATTTAGACTTCTGAGGGGCAGTCCAACCGAGAGGGAAAAAAATGTTGTAAACTTATTTGCTGGTGAATAAAAAAAAAACACTGCAGATTCTATTCAATTATTTATGCTTCTGTGGTTTGTAGTAGAGACGGTTTGAATTATACTTTATCATGCTGTGTCTTTTTGCACTAAAAAAACAAAAAAATGCAGCGTATAGATCTGGCCTCCAACAGTTCCACTTCAAAGTTGTTCAGCAATGATTTTGAATAACTTCATCCCCCCCAACCTGAGTGCATGTTGTCTCCTCCTCAATGCTCATTCTTTCAATTAATAGCAAAGCAAAGAGACGCCTGCTTTCCTTTTCTCTTGCCAGCTCTGGTTCCAATTTACACAGAATGAGGGAGAAAAAGAGAGCTTATGCACAAAAGCCAACTCCAAAGACAGTTTACATCACATCTTCCTTTCATCTTTGCTAAACGTCGGATTCAGCAAAACATTCACTTAAAACCATTTCATAATTTAAAACTAAATGGAAACTTCAGACAAACAATGTAATACGCATACAAATGCAACTTGCAAACTAAAGTGAAAATTAGGTGGAATCAAGAACTTCATCGTTGTTCCCCGTGGTGTACCGCCTGACACGGTAGATTCTCTTCCACATTTGTTCACATGTAGTTTCACTGAAAGACTTCAGCAAAAACCAATTCATCATCACATTTAAGTGGAAACTTCAGATGAAAAATGTAATACATGCAAAAATGCCACTTGCAAACTTAAGTGAAAATCTCCCAAAAGTAGGTGGAATCAAGATAAAACTTTAAAGTGGACCTATCTTGCTATATTTGAATAATATAGTGTAGGACCATACCTATATAAGACATATTTCTACTTTTTATTTTTCAAAATACCAAACGGATCATGCATTTTAGCCATTCCTCATTTCGCTCAATTTAACACTGTCTTTGCATGGGCTGATTCTGTGAGAACAGCACCATCTACAGGCCTGGCATATGTACTACAGTGTCTCCAGCGCTTTCGAACGGCAATGTCCGTGGCTGTCTCCTCCTGATTGGTGGAGTTGGCCCAATAGCCATAGCGCCACTTCTGTGACGTCATAAAAGTGTTCAAATCTGGATAAGTCTGTATCAGATCCGTTGCAGCCCCTTTTTAAGAGATTTGGGTATGGAGGAAAATAGAGAGGGTTGTGTTTTCTGACACTTGGTGAGTTCCCTGGAACATCAGGGACATATATTCATGTATAAAAGACGTACAAAAGTGCATTTTGCATGATAGGTCACCTTTAAACTAAAGAGGAACCGTCTTTGTTCCTTGCGGTGCACCGCATGATTTTGTGGTAGTTTCCCTTCTAAATATCTTTGACTAAAGGCTTATCTACGAGGGCTTTCCTATTTTCTGCTTTGACTTCAGATAATTCCACGGTTCTTTCCAAAAAAACTCCATATGAAGCTATAATACATCCCTCTCTCAGAGTGCAATGAAATGCAAACAAGTCCCTAAGCCTCTGGATTTAGTCAGGTATAGGTTTGGTCTTATCGGCGTGGGCACGGAACTTTTATGATGATTTGGCTGAGCTCGTCAAAAGCACAGTCCATCGGAAAGGGACGAGTGAGAGCGATGGGAGATAGCTTGTCCCTTATGGCGCGGGGCGACAGGTGTGGAAACACAGCACGCTCTCCCTCTCAGTATAACAGCGAGAGGTGCTTTACAGAAGCTATTGTCTTACACACATATATATGCATGGCTTCACGGGCTTAGCCAGTGGATCAGTAACATCCAGCAGAGCGCCGCAGCACCAACAGTTGGCTTTCACTACTCTGTACAGCTTTATGAAATATATCCTAACTTGACATGCGATACTTTGAGACACAATGGAAATGCAATCAAGCAACAGTGTGATATTAAGTCAGAAATGCTATGGCAGTTGGTTTTATTGCACTCTTTTATTTAACAGCATATTTGATATCGCCTATCACATTATTATTCTAAGAAATCTCTTCAAGCACAGCTGTAAAATCAACTCTCTACAGTAGGTTTTTCAAAGTGATTTGTGTCATACAGCATAGCTTCGGTAAATCATGTTTTATAACCCTCTGTGTACAGCAAGGCAGCTCTTCCTTCTAATTATGTTAAATGACAGCCAGACTTGTGTCGTTCCTGAGCCACACACGCAAGACATCTTCTTTATTCCCAAAAAACTGAAAACACTGACAAAAGATGTTCTATTCATCAAACAATCTAAATCAGTTTAGGAGGTTTGAAAGCTGAAAATGTTTAAGATTCTGGCAATAAAGCAAATACCTCACCTCCCCCCACAAGGAAACCAGGGCAGTCAGTATAGTTTGGCAATCATGTAGACATGTGACCAGTGACCACATACGCAAAAAGGACAGGGCTGCACAATTAATTGACATTTTATGAAATTGGAATAATGACTAATGCAATATCTCAATTGCTGTAGGGGCAATATTTGGCAAAGGTCACATGTGGTAACATATCTGAATGAAAGTCCCAGCCTGCAAAACTTCTGTTCTACAGACTTAATACAAAAAAATCCTTGTTTGGTACAGACCCTCTTAAAATAATAATTGTAATGCATTTTCTTAATGAATATTTATAATACAAATAATAATTTCCTCTACAATCACAAAGCAAGTCAAATTTCATTTATATAGCCCCATATCACAAACACATTTGTCTGGTCTCTACATATCAACAAATATAAATAACAATGTATTTAGATTTAGATTCAGGTAAGAATGTAAAATAAATCAAAATACAGGGTGTAAATCGTGTGAAATTTGCAATATCAGTCAATATAAAGGCAATAAAAATAATGTTCCCAGTCGTCTAGCCCTAAACGTTACCCACATTTGCAACAAAACTTGTGCAGCACCTTTAACATCAGTCCACGTAAAGATCGTGATTCCTCTACCTTTGTCTTGGGGGGACGCTGCACCACCCCAACGGAGCCCCGCGCCCCCCCTGAAATTCAAGGTGTTTTTTCATTTGTTTTTATTATTGTTATTATTTTTATTTTTATATATATATATAGCGCCAAATCACAACTGAAGTAATCTATCTACGGTCACTTTTCGCATTGAACTCTTTTATTAAATAAACTAAACGCTTATGTTATTTATTCAATTTATGTGCATGTTTCGGTGTGTCCACTGCATTGCTTTGCACATCCACATTCTGTCCTCCGCTCTGTTTCTGAAGGGCGGGGCTCTGCTCCGACACTCACAGAAAGTGCGGAAGAAAGGAAGAGAACAACAAAGTGTAAAAAATAAATCTGCATTATAGCCCCGAGCTCTGCTGTTGGTCATTTAAGTCCCGCTCGTAATTTCCACATGTCCCCCCCACTGTTAAAAATCCCGTTTGTGTCCCCCCACTTTCAAATTTGTTTATTATAATTTTTTAACCTCCTCAAGCCGTCATCGTCACGGAGTAGCAGGATACACGGCCTGCCTAGGTGGACACGCGCAAACCCGAACACGAACACGAACACAAACGTAGTGTGCACATTCTAAAAATAGCTCACTGATGATGAGCAGGTACCGCGGTTTTGAGTTTTCAAACCCTTTGGCAGTCTTTTATGTGACATGGAGATAACGTATAGCCGGCTAGCATAGCAGGGTTAAGTGGTCAATGTTTCTTCTCAAGTGCATCTGAGCGACGCGTGAACATCAGGTCAGACCCCTGACCCTCTCACTCCGCAGCTGAAGTAATGACAACAGCAGCCATTTAGAAATAGAAATCCGCAGGGAGCACACAGAGCTACCGTGGAGGGAAAACTGCGATTGCGGAGAATATAATAAAGTGTCGTGTGTGTGGGTCAGGTTATCATTATGGATGTGTGACAATGTGTTATACCATGAAATATCGAGTGTCACTTGGGGATACAACACAGGAAGGAATGTTGCACAATGTTTAGAAACAAATGAGTTCCTTGTGCTTTATTGAAGTTGCTGCATATTGTATTTACATTCCTCTGGAATAGGATTGAGGTTGTTTACTTATTATTGTGGGCAAGTGTGGCAGACCGACATGGCATACTTTCTTCACACAGCTATTCTTCTTCTATACAAGTAATTTGTTAAACACAATTTACTGTTTTGCTGGTTTTAAGCGACCGCTAATGTGTGACTATGATTCACAATTAAAGTCTGTGAAATTACATTTTCTGAATTATGCAAAGAAACATGCAAACATAATGTAACCTTGTGGATTGAGAGTAAAAAGATGGAATTGTTCCTGTAGTTTCAGATGTTGTGTATTAGCAGTGGACAGTGGTAATTGGAGCTGACTGCAGCAGACAGTTCTACTTAAGTCTGTGTCTGTGTGTGTGTGTGTGTGTGTGTGTGTGTGTGTGTGTGTGTGTGTGTGTGTGTGTGTGTGTGTGTGTCTCCTCTCTATGAAGCCCAGTCTACAGCAGGATTTGGCTCCCATGGCCTCTCGTAGTAATTGAATGCAGAGAGTGGGTGTCATTTGTCCTGTGTCCCTCTGGGGAAGGCACTCTTGCTCTGACAGATTTCCCACAACTGCAAATGAGGGACTGCGCCTCAGGAGTTTTCCACTGGCTCTCTCTCCCTGCCTTTTGTGTGAATAATTTATTTACTTTTGTCAGTGATAGAGTGGTGATATGTAATTCGGCTCTGGCTAGTGAATCTGGTTCAGGTTAATTCAAACACTGTAATGACAAGATGTGATAAATACACAGCTCTTGTCATGTCAAAACAATGAAATCTTCGAGTGTTCTGAAAGTGCGTTCACACCGCTGTTTGACTGATGTGTCACTCTCTTCTGACAAGGTTGGGGGTATATGGAAAAAAAAGTGAAAGAGCATGATAAATTTGACAAAATACATCATTATTGTATAGGATTGACCATTAATGCTTTCACCAAACATGTACACATTGAGATTTTTTGATAAATATTCATCAGTAAAACCAACAATGACTAAGAGACTATAGACAAATAATAGAACTTTTAGAATAGTCTAGTTAGTACATTTAGAAAATGTAATTCCTTTACTGTAAAAAACGGTAAAAGACAACACTTTAATCATGTTAGGATATTCACAATCTTAGTTCACATATTTTCTCATACAACAATGCAAAATATATTTAATATACAGTATATTGCTTAAAAAGTTGTTTCTTACTGTCTGCAGTTGTCTTGACCCGGCTATAGCTTTAAAGCTACATTCACATGACATGCAGTCAAACAGCTCTGCGCTGTCGTAGCCAATGTGTTTCTGTGGTGCCCCCCCCCCCGACAAGGTGGAAGTGCTACACTCAGCGATGCGCATAGCTGGAAATTTGTCACTGATTTCAAATGATTTCAACTTCAACTAACTTACTGCGGAACTTTTGACGCACAGCCAATCGGATGAGAACTTAATGAAACGGCACAAGCTAACAGGGGACTAGCCGAAACAAAACTTGATTGGCTGTTTTACTGCAAGACTATGAGCCCAACTTAGCAGTGATCAAATCATGTGAATACAGGTATTAGACTGGCAACGTTAGGCAAGTTGTATTTAATGTGTATTTCTCAGTGTCTATCATACAATCACATCATTTCGATTAACAAAAAAGGTGGTATATGCTGTATTATAACCTGTTAAATGACAGTTTACGCCAGTGAATGCAGGCAGTTCCTTTGCTTCTGGAGTGACTCTTCCTTTAGTTTTCCGAAAACAGCATCATATGACTGTATTAAACATCTTCAACTCTTCCAAATGAACATGCCAAACACATCTATTTATCAAAATGTTGATTCGTGGTTGAAGACACGTGTCTACTAGGAGTGTATTTATGGTCAACTTTTTGCAGCCAACCAACTTGATGCTCGCTAGTTCGCTTTTCATGGTTGGCATTTGTTTGTGAAATTTCAATTATGAAAAGTAATCCAGGCAGAACAATATACTGGAAGTCTTTTGAAATACAAACACTTATCTGTTAGCTCACTCTATACCTGATTGTCCTTGAGAGAAGTCATCCTTTGAAATGAGGCCCATCACAAGGTTTCTACAACGGTTTTAGGTGAGGATGTTGTTTGAATTTTGTGGGTTTCTTTATTTAGAATCAACAGTTGGAAGCTGTTTATTTTACCATTTGTGTCAATGTGGCTGTTGTAAAACCCCTCAAGGCCACAAGTGTAATTACGGTCTATAAACAAACGTGACTCGAGTGTTCTTGAGCTCTAAACCCCGTCTCTGCTTGCAGACTGTAAAGTAATTTGGAATAAAATGGAGAAGATGTAATGGGAAATGGGAAAGTGCACAGTAGCTCCTGCATAATGTGTGCTTACACAGGAGTTTTGTAATTAGTTGGAGGACGACAGCACTTATTTCACTGTCTGGTGAATGAGGCAAAAAGCTGTCTCTGGTAAATGGTCTCAGGTGTGGAGGGAAGCTAAGCTATATCTCAGGCAGCTTGACAGCGTGTTCCGCTTGGCTTTACAGAAAAAAGCAGAAAGCAGACGTACAGTATGGATAGTAGGTCAGCTGAATTTTTCTATGTCTCCTTGATAGAGGAGATATTGATTTTGAACCTTATTTTCAGTGAGCGTCATTGAACTGTAGCACCTCGTATAACTCCAGAGGAAGAGGAGCAGCTGACACGTAGCAGTCTCTACTAGCCCTGGTATAGCTTTACCATAACAATCTATATTCACTTTGGACAGGCCTTCTGTGCAAGTCTAACATAATGAAACTAAAGCGTCAAATCAGTCAGGAAGACTACCTCAACATTGATTCACTGCATCTAATTAACTGATTATGGCTGTCCACTTTTAACCAACTACATTTTGCCACTATCTCCAACAACCAGTCATTGCGCTCCAGTTAAACTTTAAACTGTGTCAAATCCAAATGTATTGTAGACACATAGACAATTTACAAATAAAAACAATACTATCTCCCCCATCCCAGGTAATAACCAGAGGAACACATAGATTTGTGATTAAAAATAACACATAATACCAGCACATGTATGTGTGTATATAAATAAAAATAAGAATACACTTATAATAAAATACAATTCAGTTAAAGGTGGGGTAGGTAAGTTTGAGAAACCGGCTCGAGAAATACTTTTTGTTATATTCCATGGAATGCTCTTAACATCCCGATAGCAATGAATATCTTAAGTGCTTTGACATCTGTGGAAGCCGTAGCGCTGTAAAAAGCACGACCAATCATTTTAGCCGGCCCGGCTAAAATAACTGGATGGCCTACCTGCCTGTCAGTCTTCCATCTGTGCACAAACTTATCTCATGCCCTCATTGGTCATGTGCGCGTTCGTGTGTGTTGGAGGAGGGGCTCTGTAAGGAGATGGCAGATTGTTTCCGGTTGTGTATTTTCAAATTGTAGCGCACTCGAGCTGGTTTCTCCAAAATTACCTACCCCACCTTTAAAAGCTCAATTAAAAGGTGGCACTTGAGTTAGCTCTTAGAAGTATGAACGCTCTCTGCTGCCAACAGGTCTTCTGGGAGGCTGTTCCACAGTCGTGGCATGTAATAATAAAGATACGCCTTACCATGGGTCTTTGATTTCCCTTTGGGTATGATTAAAAGGCCAGTACCAGAAGACCTGAGGTTTCAGGTGTTAATGCTGATTCACGTCGCGTCATCATAGTGCCCAGGTTTGAGCTGATCAGAAGTCCACTCCTTATCAAATCCAGATCTTTAGCATCCATTCCTCCTATCAACATCAGCACCCGTGTCTCGACCCAGGGCGGCTTTCCTATTCTACTTACGGCTGCATCTCCCCCTTAGGATATATGATATCACAATGGGGTCTATTCACCTAAGACTATTTACATTTCTACCATCTTGTGCACATAAATGTTTCATTAATCAAAAGTCTCTTCTAATTGAAAAACAAATGACAGGCACAACAATTCATGGATCCAAAGCTGGAGGTCAAAAATAAGTTTAATTAAAAAAAGAAAAGATGGCTAGACTATTGTTGAAACAGTTGAAATCAGTTAAATTGTCAAGGTGCAGGAATTTGTTTTGGGAACAGAACAAGGGGCAGCTGCACATTGCTGCTTGATCTAGATCTAACATGCTTTATCAAAACAGCAGGTGTGCACTCATCAGACAGATTCCAAGTACTCCATTCTGTTCGGCAATGTTGGATGATTGCCAAGGTCAAGTAAATATAAAAACACTTTTAAATATCATGTCGTGTTTTATTTATGCAACATATTTAATAAGAATCAGATGAGAGATCATTCAAATATCACATGCAGGTGTGTTTGTTAGAGTGTGCTTTGAATACATCCGAGGTAACACCCAGCAGGTTGAAGCACACACTGCTTTCAGACCCTATTGGACCCACCAATATTGGACCCAAATGAGAGCAATTAAAAGACAACACAGTGTCTTTTTGTTTGGAGCCAGTCACGCATTCTGTTTCACACCATTGATTTTTTGTACTGGATGAGTAAGTGTTTCTCAGAGGAAGGAAGCACATCCAGTGTACATGAATTGTTTTTTACTTTGAAGTCTGAGAGTCTTATGTCACATACATTTGAAAAATACCGTAAACTTCACTAATGCAAATTGACTCTTAATAATATTTGGTATGCCTTTGGTTATTAAGAGAATGCCTTTGATCATTCAAGCCTAAAGCACGTATTTATTTCCCCCTTACAGCAAGGCACTATTCAATAAGCTAAACCCTATGGCTGTGGATTTGCACACTCGGAGAACAAGAAAAACAACTTTGTGCCAAATGTAACAGGATCTCAGGAGTTTTTGTTTCCATTATGATCCAAGGGCGGCTCATCCCCTCTAACTAATCCAACTTGACATCCAGCACCAGGGTTACCTCCACCTTCTATACTTAAAACACATGACCACCCTTTTTACAGCACTCTCAGTAAAGAGCTGTGAAAATGAAGACGTTTCTTCTAATTTCACACTCGGTGCTTGATCGTTAGGCTCTTATTATGCCCCATTTGCTTCCCTCCACTGGCTGTGATGAACGCGGGGCAAAGAGGCCATGACAGGAAAAAAAGGGGCCCTCCATCAAAACACATTTTGTTAGGGGTCTTTTTTAGCCCGGATCAACCCCTTCCCCCCACGTCACCGCCAACACTTTTCCCTGCAGTTTCCCCTGTCTGCGTCCCTCATTAGCAGCAGCCCCCACCTGTTTCCTCATTCCGTTTTTATCAAACTGCGATTGTCCAACGCTCTCTGCTCAGTACAAGCGGACTGCCCGCTTTGGTTTAATTGGCCCACAGCTCCCCCCACTGCTCCTCAACAAGTGGGAAGGTCAATGGCTGCTCATGACCTGGGATGATGATGTCTGCCAATATGGGCCAAATGACCGATTTATCCTTAAACCACACCAGCAAGAACCTGCAGCTAGCATGCGGGTAGCTGTATTTATTTAAAGCTTCTAGACATATTTCTAATTAAAAAACACTCTTGAAAGTGTTTCGGTAAGACCACTTACAAATTAAATGTGCCAAGTCATACTAGCTGTAGAAAAGAGAAGAAAAACATTTTAATATGATGTGATTTTTTGTGTGTATATGTTTATTCACAACTTTAAGGACAATAGTTAGCTAATAAGGACTAAAGGGTCACTAAGACACAAATCAAAAATACTTATTATTTTTCTTTTTGTTGGTTAAGCTGCATTCTGTTTACTCTCATTATAATTTGTTCTATTATTTTTGGCCGCACTTCAGTCCTCTGTTTTGGTTGGCTCTTTTGATGGTTTGGATTTGAGTTTGGGTCGAGCCAGGCATCACATTGACTCAGTGTTTATTAGGACATGGGAATTAAGAACCAAAGTCGTTCTAATTAGTCCGAAAGTGTTTGATATAACGCCGGTTTCGCAACAAGAGGGGTGACTTTCTTCTCCCAACTCGTCAAAATCTGTAAAAATCCTCACTAAGTGGGCACTAATTTGAGAAATTACATCAGCTGTGAAATGAAGAGTGAAGTTGGGGAGGTCGAGCTGTGGAAGCAGTAGAGGGTGCAGCTGATTCACAGTGGCTCTGGGGGGGTGAGAGCAGCATTTCTTCTTAGCTGAGAAGCCGGGGTCAAGGTCACGACCTGCTTGGTGGTTAAAGCGCATGGTGTTTAAAGCTGGTTTGATCCATGGCCAAGGGCCAGGGAAACCACAGAGGCTGCATCTGGAGTCCGTACAGACAGAGCAAGGACTCCAATTGGTGTGTAATACGTGGACTTTGAAGCTGAATAGCATACTGAAATGTGCCCCTCCATTTTTCTTTATATGATTACCTGTGTAATATGATTATGTCAGTTTAGTGTGACTTTGATATTGGAAAAGTCATGTCATGTTTCCTCAGTGCTTCACTGTAGGGAAAAGAGCTTTCACCGCAATGTCAATAGCCCATTACCGTATGTGCTCTGAATGTGTCCCATTAAGACGCAGTATTAAAGTTCGACACGCATATCACATAAACCAGAAACTTTTCTGCTCTGTTCAAGTGTCTTAATGTCACGTCTCCGGTTTCTTTCAAAGCATTACAAGATGTGAACGGTTTCCTCCATGGGAGGAGAGGAAAAGGGAGGGTCAACATCAAAGCGCTCTGCCTGTACAAAGCAAATGTTTTTAACACCCCTTAATACAGTACTCAAGCAAAAATACATGTAACAGTTATTTGCAGCTTCAAATTTTAAAAGGTTAAAAAAAGGCAATCTGATTTAGTCTGTAAGCCAAATAGGTTGTCAAATGAAAATCTGATAATGAAGACCTTACTTTGTTTGATTCACCAGTCAAAGTTAGCCTTGGTACAACACGCAGATCATTCAGACAGCCCTAACATTGGAACTAAATCAATAATCACACAGTTGCTGTTCATCGAAAAATCCCCAATCATCAAAGTATTATTTCTCACACAGATATACCATCTATTTACTGGTATTGAAATACCAAACAACTTTATTTACTTGACTCAACACTCTGGAGTTAAGGTCAGAGTGAGAAACCTTTGAGTAATATTAAAGGGGCCCTATTATGTTTTTTGGGCTTTTCCCTTTCCTGTAGTGTGTTTCCGTGCATGTAAATGGTCTGCAAAGGCTAACATCCCAAGTTTTCCCTAAACACTCACCACCTTTTTGAACATTGAAGCATGTATATATTTGTTCAAAGTACTGGCAGAAAATACACATTTAGACATGAACATTAGCATTAGCATAATGTGTCCTCTTTAAGCCAAGAAATGTGAGGACACTCTGATGGCTGTTTTGCATTTCTTCCTTTTAGATTAGTCTAATGCAACTGGTTCATTGGAGATATTTCGTTTCTTTGCACCATCTAATTAATTTAATCAAAACATTGCTTGAGTTGATTAATCTCACTAATCAAAGTATTATAAAGTATGCATGAAAACATTCATGTTATTGCTACAAAATAGGTATCAGCGGGGCTTTATGATGTTCATATTAATTGGAAGCGTGCAGACCGTTTACTGCTTTACAGCTGAATTGTGCCTAATTGGATGAATCAAGTTAACTATGTGCCTAATTAACAGTTTTGTTTTTCATAAAATGTTGTATTTAAGTGTTCTTTTCAGAGCAGTCAAATGTAAACATGCTAACTGACTGTGTGTTTTTGTCTCAACAGTGGGAGGAGGTGAGCGGTTATGATGAAAACATGAACACCATCCGGACGTACCAGGTCTGCAATGTTTTTGACAACAATCAGAACAACTGGGTACGGACAAAGTACATCCGCCGTCGTGGTGCTCAGCGGATCCACGTGGAGATGAAGTTCTCGGTGAGGGACTGCAGTAGCATTCCCAACGTGCCTGGCTCCTGTAAAGAGACATTTAACCTCTATTACTACGAATCTGACTCGGACACAGCCAGCAGGAACTCCCCGGCCTGGATGGAGAACCCCTGGATCAAAGTGGACACCATCGCAGCAGACGAGAGCTTCTCCCAGGTGGATCTAGGGGGCAGAGTGATGAAGATCAACACTGAGGTCCGGAGCTTCGGCCCTGTGTCACGAAACGGCTTCTACCTCGCCTTCCAGGACTACGGCGGCTGCATGTCGCTCATCGCTGTTCGCGTCTTCTATCGGAAGTGCCCACGTATCATCACCAACGGGGCGTTGTTCCAGGAGACGCTGTCGGGAGCAGAGAGCACCTCCCTGGTGGCTGCACGAGGTGTTTGCATCCCCAACGCAGAGGAGGTGGACGTGCCCATCAAGCTGTACTGCAATGGAGATGGAGAATGGATGGTTCCCATTGGACGCTGCATGTGCAAGGCTGGGAACGAGGCTGTGGAGAATGGGACTGTCTGTCGAGGTATGTTCTGCTCTTATAATGCTTTTCTTAAATCTGCTAAGCCTTCTTCTTTCATAATAAATGTCAAAAGGATGTTTATTCCTCCCTCTAAACTACTCCAGGGGAATATTCAATTGATATAAGCGACTGATACATGGTCATGGATTAAAGAAACATGATGGAAGGTATGCATTCTTTGCATAAATTACCCTTATTGAAGCCATCATATTTGTATAAAGATGATTTATGTTTATTTATAACAGAAATGCGCAGATGAAAATGGCAAAAATGATGCCTAGGGCTTGATCTGAAAATATACAGCTGCTGTGGCTGCAAAACATGTTCAGTCAATCTTTCTCAGCTGACATAAAGGGATTGGAGTTGCTCATCATTGGTCGCAAATCATGACAACAGCCTGTCAGGGAAACATATTTATGCACTTCATTTTTTAAACCTCAAGACCTGCGTGTTTTTGTTCTTTCTTGCACACTTTACCAAGAGTACTTTATAAATGCTTCAGCCTACAAAGAAATGCCTCTATTCAAACATAACAGAACTCATGCTTAACATCAATTCAAAGAAAACAGCAATTTCTGTGCTCATCTTTTGTTGATAGAATGCCTCCTTCCCTCCCTGAGGACAAAGAGGATATTTTTCAAAATTGCCTTCATTTTCCTATCAATTGGAATACCTCACAGGCAAATCGATTCTGGCTTTTCAAAAACATCGATGTAGCCAACGTTTACCTGTGCCATGCCCTATCTCCTGTCTGGCAGGTGGTATTTGGTCAACGTGCTTAGGGATCTTGATCAGTTGAAACTGCGTAGCCCGCAGACTGGAGCCGTGCTGCTTCAGCCAACACAACAAACCACCCACCTGCGTTTCAGATCGTGGTGTTGCTGCCTCTCTTATGTGCGCCTGTAATTACAACACAACCCCCGGTGTCTGTGTTGGGAGGGGGAAACGTGATGGGTGCTGCCTCCCGAACACTGCCAGGGCCTGTTCAATGACTACTAATGAGGACAGGCACCAGCCTCCCTCCTTAAGGAATACTTGCCAATAAAAGGGAACATGAATACCGCTACTCTGCTGTAGCCAGCCGCTCTGAATCCACATCCCCACGTCATTACACAAAGCCGCTTGTTTTTTGACCTACATGTAGTTCACTGCGCGAGGTGGATTGGAAACATCTCGGGGGTGTCCTCGGTCATGTCGTTTTGGGCTAAACGGGATTATACAATTAAATTCTGTCAGCGCAAAGCATGTTGATTCATTTATATCCTCACACAGTAGGACTTTTTGACTGAATAGGGTTTTAACCTTCTTAACCTTCTTCCTCTTTGACCTGCTGCTGCACACCGGCTTTGTTAGCCAAGGTCCAAGAGAAGAGAGGCTGCCTGCATGCTCTCTTCTTCATCACCCCCACTGCAGTAGTGACAGTTATAGAACTGAGCACTGCAGGGCTCATCGACAAACTGCAGTGACCCTGACAGAAGCACACACTCCTCCTGTACACAGACACATTCCCACCGTTCTGCTCTCCGTCACTTCCCTGATCACGTGACTGGATATTAAAGCTTTATGAAAAGAATGCATTATCTGAGAGTGCAGCTGAAGAATGCTGCAAAATGCTAAGCATGGAGAAGGATTTTATGGCTCCATACAATAGTTATGAGCCTCGGTGCAAACAACCCAGCAGTGCGTATTCTTCTAAAAATCAAACCATAACAGATAAAAAGGGTACTATTCGATGCTTAGTTGATGACTCATTGTCGATCCATTCGTCTGAAGCCTCTTTTTGATGGAAGACCACCACCACTCTTGTCATCTTCCTTAACACTGAAAGCTGATATCGGTGTTTGAAAGCTGTGGTCAGTCGCCGCCTTTCAGCTGCCAGAAGTCGGATAATGAATTGATCTATGAAAGATGCGCCTTGGCCTGCTGATATCAGGGGTAATGAATTGATTTGTGAGAGGTGCCCTCTGAGGGGTTTGCAAGATATCCTGTTTCATAGCGGGATTATGGAGCTTCAGAGACATAGCATAAAGCATCCGAGATGAAAGAGATGGTACTGTCATGTTAAGGACGCGACCAATGCTTTGTTCCAACATCCCCGCAACTAAACGTGTAATTACGCTTGTAACAATTAAATCCTTGGCAGGGATCCCAGCAAATAATTATGCTGTCTTGAAATCTGTCAAAATATTGATGGTATAGGGGATGCACACATCAAATTGCTGAAGCCTTTTTCTCTGATATTGTCTTACAAGACAGATTAAGTTTCTCCATGTTAGAGGTCCTGATCCACACCAGGGTTTTTCAGAAAAGGGAGATCCTGCTTCCCTTTAGAGCCCCGAGGACACATGGACACATGAGGTCCTGTTTGCCCTTGCTGTTCACTTCCAGAATGAAAAGCATTCTCTTCACTGGTGCACAATGAGAGCCATGCTCATGGGTGGAATTGCAAACTCGCTTAACAATGCCCATGTGTGCTTTATCACTGTAATCTGATCATCTAACCCCATGCTAGTGTGAGTTCAAGGGTCTCCGCTGTGGGAGCGTGGCTCCCGTTATAGTACAGTGAAGATTCAGATGGAGACAATCAGTCACAGCTACACTAACAGCTGGAGTCATCTTTTTGTTGTGTTTTTCTTAATTACTGTGTTTGGTCAGGAAGGGAAAGCATCGTAAAACACAGCGCCACATTTCGTGTGGCCCTGTGGTCCAGATTTGTTGGAACAATAGTCAACACATAACATCACACAGCAGGACGGTGGATACTAAAGTGCAACTGTTACATATTCTGCACGCTCTTCCACTTATGTGCAGTTAAATAATCTTGCCTGTGAAACCAATCTGGTTGCCTCAGAATATTTATATATATATATTTGAAGAATAAAAAGAAGTACATTGCACTGCATTTTGTATACAGTGTTTTACTGTAGATAATCAGATTACAGTTCCTGATGTTAAATGCTTGTTGGAGAAATGTGTAACAGAGATGCACTTGCAAACATGCCTCCCCAATGGATTTACTGGAGCACATTCTACTATACATGCACGACAGTCATGTACTGCTCTGATTGTTGGGGGGAGTGTGTGGGTCAGAAACTTTTGGATTTTAGCGTTTGCAGACCGTTTACATGCACACAAACCTATACAGGAACTACAGGAAAAGGAACACCAATGAGCAGAATAGGTCTGCTTTAATCTCTTGGTGAGGTCTCGGTAGTATGGCTGCTCGGAATCGAGGCTCCTGCAGTTGCACCCAGAACAATTAGATTAAGGCTTCAGTAATTCTTCAACCTAATGCGGTTGTAGATAAAGAGAGTTAGGGGGATCGAGTGCAAAGGCAGGTGCCATGATTGGATAGGCATGATTGCATGGAAAAGAGAAGGGGAGGAGGCGAGGGCAGGAAATGAGTCCCCCTAACCCACTGTCAGAATCCCAATTATTGCAGCCTCTTTGTCTGGAGAGGATTTGAGGGTGGAAATCAGCGTAGCACAGACAAATCCATGCTGCCGCCTTTATTTCCCTGGATGCCTGTGCCTTTAATGGCAGCTCTAATTGACTAACAGCGCACGTGGGGCACAGCCACGCTGATGACTGGATGTCAGTCTTCCACTCTGGAACAAGACACAAAGCGAAAAACAAAACAAACACACCCCCTCAAGGCTCTTGCTGTATTGTACATTGTGCAAACAGAGATGAAAGAAGGTTTGCATTTGGCTGCGGTAACGGCGCGAGAGAGTGAGTGGGAGAAAATAAGGATAAGAGAGCGGGAGACCAAAATGTCAACAGTCTGCCTACACAATAGGCACTCACATAATATTATGTGTTTGTAAGTAAAAGCCACACTTATTCTCTTAGATTGATGGTGGCTTCGGGTGCTGTTAGGAGAAGATCGTTTAGTTAAGTATAAGGCATACAAATTGGTGTCTGAGCAGATGCTGCAACATTTGTCTGTTCAATGATCTCATAGACAACATTACTTAATTTCTGCACCATAGGCAATATCACTTAATTTCCATTAGTGTGCCTTTCATTTGAAACCCAATAAAGGTTGATTTGTGTTTGATAGAGATAGACACGGTGTAGGATGTCATAACAGCAGGAGGCAAGCAGACGAGCTTTAAGACATGTCATCCTGTCCGCAGAGGCCCCCGGGGAACATTCAGAACCTTTATCCCCTCTTCCCCACTGTGATAGGATTTCAGTATGGCCAGGTGCTTTTTTTCCCTCTGTCTTTCAGTCTTTTCTGTTCCTGCACACATCCATATAGCAGGAGAAAGAGCGGGGGAGCCATTCATGAGAGGAAGGGAGAAACCTAATGAGTTAAATCTTCCATACAGCCCTTCTTATACAGTATACATTACAGCATAGTTATTGCACCAATGACATTACATGCCTGAATACATATGCATACATGTACCATGCTATCATGTGCACACATTGGAACATTATATACCCACACAGAGGAACTCTTTATCATCCTCGTTTTCACAGCACATTCATCACATGCGGAAGTGATAACGTGACCTGCGATCCCTGCGAATCTCCCTGAACTCAAAGATCACGGCCTGTTAAGCCCGTAAACGTTTTCCATGTGTTTCAGCACATGCTGGTCTCTGCTCCACATGCCCCCTCTGTCACACTCCTCCTTATCCCACACTATATTTTGAATCTCAAATGTAGGCTCTATGACCTCTAACAATACCAAGACCTTTTTTAAATATGTTTTTGGTCATCTGTGGAGGCTTCCTGCAGGTCTGGTTCTTGCTTGTAACACCTATTCCTGTCTTACCCTGAGCCCCGTGATACCAGAGCCTGATGACCACAGACTGGTGTTTCTCCATGTGGGAGAAACTGGGTGACAACCCTGAGACCTTTTGCTTTAGTTTGATACATTTACCTTAGTGAGACTGTAGGGACTTTAAGGAAATGAGAGCCGTGCAGTGTGTACTGTAGAGATCCTTCCATATGTGCCTCCCTTTTTCGTCAGGGACAAGGCCGGGGCTTTGTCAAAATAACCCCTCATGTGCGCTCTCTTAGATGTCCTCGCATCGCGTCCCGTCAGAGCCCTTTCGACTAAGGGAGACTGATTGATCAAGCATCTGTCTGGATAAAAGAGGAGAAACAATCGGGCTCACTGTTTAAGACAGGACTCCTTGGGGAGTATCAGTGACCTTGTTTTCCAATGATATATTAGAACTCGGTCAACATGGGGAGAAAATGGTGGTGTTGTATGCCGTTGACCTACATTAGAGCTATTCTAAATGTGACAGCGAAGAGAGAAATAATATTCATTCCTGGCATTGGTGGGATATGCCACATGCAGTCTGTTGCTGTAGTATTCAGGAGATGAGCACACAATGTTAACCCCTTGGTCATTCACTAAAATGTTCAGGTTCATATTTATATTTTGTGCTTCTAGCGTGACATGTTTCCATGCTTTAATGTTCGTAAAGGTCTTTATTTTTCTCATACTGCCTGTGCTGCAGCACCTCTTTTCACCCAAAGCTGGCTGGCTTTGTTGTGATTGGTCAACCTTTTAGAGACGTCCCACCCCATAGCCTATTGTATTAAGTACAATATGTGTTGGAGCGCCAACAAGTAGAAGTGTCTTCCGTGACATAGTGATGTCACTATGTTATGGAACTAATCAAAGGAGTCCAAACGAGGTGTTCAGGAAGGTCGGGATTGTATGGGAGAGAAACTCCCTCTTTTGGGAACGTCAGGATGTTTGCCTTTGCGGACCACGTACATGCACAAAAAAAAACATAACACACTACAGGAAAGGGACAACTCCAGAAAGGTAAAATAGGGCCCCTTTACTGTACGTCTATATTCTCCATCACACTGGAGGGTTATTTAATCCCATACAACATCATAGTATTGCAGCATAATACGCTCCGCACATAAAGGTGCATACTGTTGTTGCATGTGCTCAACCTGAATATGTGCCCAGACTTTGAAACTACAAAAATATCTGTTAGTTATATAATTCGCCAGCTATTCATTGTGTTGCTGCTCAGTTGGGTTGAATTATTTGACAGTTGGTTCCTTTGAGAAGAACTTTGACTTCAGTGTGTAACAGCCCCTCACTTTGACTTACTATACCAGCAAAACCTGGAATTGTTCTTTCTGTGCGTAGAAGAATCCAGAAGTACAATGGAGTCTAAAATAAGCAACATTACCCGCCAACAGAGCTCTCTCGCCTGTTAAAATACAGGTTATCAAAAATTAACCAGCGGCATTGTGAGGCGGAGATATGGGAGGGTAGAGATGGATCAGAATGGAAAAGGCAACAGGGGAGAGAAATATTAACAAAGACACTGGAAGAGCTTTTTATTTTTTTGCTCCCTTTTCGTCTTCTTCTCTTATCAGTGTGAAACGCCTCAATTGCCCGTCAAGATACTGCGCTAATAACCATGAGAGATCATCTCTTCTGAGCAGCCTTAGGAAGACTTCACAGAGTGTTACTGCTGTGAACTTCCTTACTGCAGTATTTCTTTCATTTCAACGTTTTGACTTCAACTGAGGGATTACTTAGAAGATTTCCTTATACAGCTCCTTTCAAAACAAATTAAATTATTCTGAAAAAGTGTGGTTGTCAAATTAATAAAAGGCTGCTTGCCTCAGTACTTGAAAATAATATTTTCTTTGTAGATATTTTTGACTGTCCCGTGAGAAAGCCCCTCCTTCCATCTCTAACATTTAACAACTTTAAAATGACCCTATAATTGTTTGCCTCTACTGTGACATTTACATGTTTTAATGTCTAAATGAGCTGGAACTCTAGCCAATAGAAGTGTGTTTGTTACATAGTGATGTCACTATGTTACAGAATTAAACAAAGGATTTCAATAGAGGCTTTTATAACACATAAAGAGAGAACCCCTAAGGGCATAATAGGGCCCCTATACATATGGAGGAGATGCGCATACAAGTTGTTAATTCAAAGTGTCTTTTCCTGTACATCTTAGATTACTTTCCGGACAATGCGAGGTCTACTTTGTTTTGTGCCATGACTCAGCATGCACTGTAAATCTCTGAGATGTCGATATCTCTCTCTCGCAGTGTCATTAAGATAAATTCCTGTGCATTTAATTGCTTGGAAATCAAACTGATTTAGATGCCGAAAGTCCACCCTGCCGTTCTCAATGGAAAATAGAAAGGCTGGGTTAAATGAACAGCTCATTCCAGTGCATGAGACCAAATAAGAAAAACCAACAAACGGAAAGTATCCTTCGACTCAAGGGGCAACATCTCTGTTAACCTCAGTGAATCCCTATGAGGTGATCGTGTCCACACAAGCTGTATCTACTCACCGGGGCCTCTGCACTGTTTGAACAAAATCAACAAACAAATCAAGCAGTTTGTATTGAGATTTATTTTACTTTGGGTTTAATTCCGAATTGTTTAGAAATCCCCCGGCTAATGTCAACTCTAAAGTTGGACGGGTATAGCAAAGGTTTCCGTCATCATGCTCCCCGGGAGGTTTCCGAGTGGTGTTTGAGTTGGAAATTGAACACATGCCTTTAAAGCTCCGTCAATGTGAAGTGAAGCTCTCCCCTGTCGAGAGCCACCGCTGCAGGACTGTGCTTTGTTTTCTTTGCCAGGTGTAACCTGTGACTTTCTGACTTCTGAGTATACTGGTTAATATGTTTTTGGTCAATAGAGATATTGCTTTGTCCTTCGCTATATTAAGTATCAAGACCCAGGGGATATTAATGAAAGAGTTACACCTGCAAACTGAAATCATTCCAGATAGGTATCTATATCAAGTTCAGATAACAGTCAGATTATTATCAGGTCAAAAGAAGGCCTAATAATGATCCACTTAACACGAGTCTACAGACACGCTAGCACCTCTGAGGGGCTTTTTGCTCGGCTGCTTATTCTAACAACTTTCTTTAGCCTATTCACATCCTAGGTAAGCTTTTTAGCATGCTAACTTTTGTGAAAGTACAACACCATTGGCCAACCCACTGGTGTTTCTAGAGGGAAATCATCCATTTAGTAGATGTCGATATATTTCTCATGGGAAGTGAGCACTAGTGGCGCTAAAGAAAAAATCAGTTGATCTGCAAAGTCAATACGATTAATCTTCTGTACCCAGTAACCTTCTGTACCAAATGTCATGCATTTATTTTTAAGATAGTTTAGTGTGGATGAAAGCATTCAAGCAAGCGATACACAGATACTCCTAGTAGGCGATAAACTGTAAAAAAAAAAAGACAGAAAAAAGGCAATAAAAGGGTATTTGGTGAACAAAAATACTTTACTGAGGGCTCAATTTGAACACGAGCTGTTCCATTTTTCAAAGATTGGATTTGTATTCCGTCACACTCTGTTGATTGTTAGCAGTATTTAATAATCTCACGCCATACTTTTGCTTGTTTATCACAGTACCCAATTAAAAGGGTAATTTTGCAGGATGAGCCTGCTTGATGCTGGGCAGGAAAACAATCTTGGCTCCAGTGGCCTGGTTTAATTGTTGAAAGCTGGTTGAGGGGGGGATGGTTTTGCTACAGGGGACAGCTCAGGTTTGTAAAATGGACTACTTACAGAATTTTCTGGATGTTAAAACTTTTTACTTCCCTTTGGGCAGCGACTAAGCAAATAAATTACTCAATATAATGAGCTGTTCAAGTCTCCTGAGGAATTCCCAAGCTGAAAGGTATGGTTGGACACGCTTTCTCTCATTCTTATAACTCTTGTGAAGAACTGGGTTCATCCAAAGGATACGTTTTTTTTTACCCTAGCCTTGGCAGATGAAAGGCATAGCACATTCAGCTAGGCTAATCCCTATCTAGTCAATTAGATTATTCCTACCACTACATTGTTAAATGTACCAGTGGTTTAAGGGTGAGAATAATCTCCCCACGTTACGCATCTCCCTCCTGTTCTTCCCTTCCACCTCTTGTTGCTCGAGTTGTGATTAGCAATACTTTCCCACAGTTTATACTGTAAAGCCTTTTGGGGATTCTGCTGTTTATACTGGATTTATATAGAGATGTAGGAGGTGAGACTGTAAACAACAAGCTAATGAGAAGGCGGCTCTGTTTTTCCTTGTGCGGAAAAATAACAATCGCTTCCTGTGCACCTCACAGCGTGAGTTTAAGTACAGTGCTGGGATATCATAATGGTTTTATGTCCCCATCATGTTGGAAAATTAGACGTAATTACGCAGTAATTACTTTTTAATAGGCAGAATATTATTACAATTCTGTGTAATTCTAGACACAATAACATTTGACTATGAACTGTAAGCTAAAGCACTTGCAAAAATAGAATTATTTCCATGAGAAGACTTGAGCTGATACGCTTTCTTTACCTAAAAATAGAACACAATCTGCATTCCTGGTAAAGTAGACGCATACAGAAGTGATGGTCCTATATCGTAGTGCAGTATTTCAAACTATAGTTAATTACAAGGCGAAATTCACTATGTCGGTTATTGAATATCCATCACCTCCAAATATTGACAAAAAAAGATAAATATAAAGTACTTTGGGTCAAAATGTATTTTTCTATCTACTTCAAAACACTGTAAATGAAATGTATAGTAGAATCAGGAAGTGAAACAGTGAGACACAGCCAACAGACTAAACAAAAAAAAAATCACATACCCAACTCCTCTGGACTGGACATTAACCCCCCGCCAATGTTTACTACAAAGCCTGGATTGGCCTCGCAGTGCATTGATGCCCGTGAAATGCTCGCTTCGTGCTGGGACCTGTGTTCTGGTTTATTGTGGTCATCTCAAGGCTGTGTGGTCTCCACAGAGTTGGCGGATCAGGTGGGGGAGAGATCAGTGCATTCTCATGTGCGGGCTGTTTTCGTTCCGCCCCGCCCAACCGACTCAGTGTGGCACCGTCTCGACGCACCAGGGCCACCGCTACCTCACCTCCCAGTGCGGGCATCTCTCCTCTGTCGAGTAACAGGCTTAGAGAACCGCCTGGAATACATTAGTCACAGATATTAATGAGGTTGTTTTCATTCTGCTCTCCTCTTGTCTTAGCTTTTTGTCCCTGTGCAAAACAAAAAGGCAGACCTTGTCAGCTCACATGGAGATAGATAAAGTTAAAATAATCCCAAAGGACGGGATCATAGTACAGTGTAGACTGAACTATATCTCTCTTAAAGATGCCTTATTATGCTTTCCTGTAGTGTGTTCTTATATGTTTCTTGGGCAAGCCCCCCCTGCCTGAAATGCCTCGAATGACATGAAGTTATTTGTTTGGCCAAAGAGTATGTTCCTCTCCCTTTTGTTTAATTTGAGATGGTTTAGTTAAGGGCTATCAATGGCAGAGATTTCTTAGAAACAATGAAAGCATTTAACTTGGATCATTTGCTCATTACTGGGGGGAAATATGTCTGAGCAAGGTAAATATTCAATGTGTAAGTATCTAAGATTTAAAGAAACGTATTTGTCCAAACTGCCGTGGCATTAAGATAACTAAAATGTGTTTACTTTATGGTCATGTGACAGTTTATCTAAACATGAGAACCAAAAAGTTCTTCTCAACTGTTTCAAAACTTTTAATCATACAATTGAATACATTTAGAACAGAAATGCCCCCCAAAACAGTTGTTCCAATGACTTTTTCTCCATGTAGCATCTTGAAGGGTAACATGATGACATTGACACTGAGCAGAATGTGACATTTTCAGCCACCATGAGGGATATCTCAACTCTCCACAGAGAGAAAACCTCACTAGAGAAGACATTTTGGAACCATCTGCATCTAAAATAAGCAGGCGCGACTCAAGTGCTGAGCTGATTCGTTCATGTCTCTCATTCCTTGTACAGCTTTGATAACTCCTCCTCGCGACCTTCTTACTAAATATAGGGATTCATGTATTGATTTGGGGAGGCGGTGCATTCACAGCATGCCTCCACCATAATGACCTATTTCAACAGATTGCTTGAAGTGAAGTCGTTTTTTTCCTTTGTGCCCTCTTTGTCTCGAGGCTGCTGGAGGAGGAAGACACAGCCACATGTTCTGAGCAGAGCTACACACAGCACATCTTGGGTGTGTTGCCTAAACCCTGTGTCCTACAAATAAACATTCCCATACAAAGCTAAACTGCTGTTCCCATTTACATTTCAACGGAAGAGTATTTTCTGCTGGATTACAGTGGCAATTTTGAACACGTCGTAAACAACTTTTTTATGTTAAAGGGGGCCTATCATGCAAAATGCACTTTGTGATGTCTTTTGTACATAAATACGTGTCCCCGGTGCGTCGGGAAACTCACGCAGCGTCAGAAAATAAAACTCTCTCTCTTTTCCTCCTTACCCAAATCTTTTAAAAACAGGGGTGCAACGAGCGGATACAGATTTTCTGCCGATCTGACGTCAAATCGTCAGCGGACCCACCGAAAGTTGCTATCAGAAACAATGCCTGACGTGTTTTGGACGTAATCTCGTCTTTGTTTACATTAGCAAGCCTCGCTAACACTCAGAGCTAACCTGTACTGGAGAGCACATGTGTTTTAAAAAGCAGGAAATAAAAAAAGGAACTCACCTTGTGATAAACCCGCAAGAGAAAAAGCATTTGAGCTCCATACTGTTTCAGAAATAATCTTTGATGTGGTTTAGAACAGGATGGCGTTTTGTCACAACCGAATTTAACTTTGTCTCCGGTAGAATTCTGATCAGGCATTAGCTCCGCCTCCTCTTTTTTTTGTTTTCAAGCTAAGGACCCAAAATCCGCGCTTCTCTAACAGGGCTGCAAAAGAGGGGTATGAGCAGTATGAAGCATGGCTACAATGGGTGAACTGTTTGGTATTTTAAGCAAAAAACTTCACAGACATGTTTTGTATAGGTATGGCCCTACAATATATTTTTCCAATATAGCATAATAGGTCTACTTTAAGGCAAAAAAAAACAAAAAATATCATGATTTTTTTTCATGACATTTGCTTTTTGTTGGACACATACAGTCTCCTGGGTGAAAGGCCTTGAGACTGGAGTCACTTTTTTCTGTTTGTTTGACTGATCTACACCCACAGCCTCCATACACGTCTTGCACGCTGGAAATAGAACCCTATTTAAGATGGTTCAATAAATGAACAAAACAAGTACAACAACTGTTCCCTCAAAAAAGTGTTCATCAAAACTGTTTTGTTGTGTGTTAACTAGGGAAACTAAGCTTATTCATGATGGCTTATTGGCTACACGAGTAAACACATTTTCAGCGCAAGAATTCCTTAGATATTTAAAATATTAAAGCTAATGTTTGTGTACGCTTCTATGCCACAAGGAGTTGTTTTTATCTCAACATGTCGCAAAGTATTGAGATAATGAGAATGAACTCGGCGTGCACACAGCATGATTAGGTGCGCATCACTCGCATTATTGTACCTCACTGCTATTAAAGTGTTGCAATGGGGAAAAGGGCCAACACAAGCTTGGCAAAAGATGGCTTGAATTCCATCTGTGTGCACGCCATGCCAGCAGGCAGGCTTCCCAATATGGAATGACTAGCTGTGATTGAAATCATAGCTTTAATGCGCTTCGTTATCTGTCGGTATAGTGTTGCAATAGGCATGGGCACCAACACGATCACTGTTGTGCCATCCAAGGAAGCTGTGATCCAGAAATATGGCCACTGTTTTCTGAAAACATTCGGGTTACATGCCTAAACATCTCACCATTTATCTATTTGCACTTTTCCAAAAGAAACACAGCTGCACTGTCAAAAGCATGCCGCAAGCTGTCTGGCTTTGTCAGTTAATGCTAGAGTATGCAAAAGGAAACAATGTATTAGATACGGTATATCCTCGATTTCAATAGAACAATCTTTCATTTGAAACTCATTTATCTCTTCTATTATGCTCAAGTATTTTGACCTCAATGGGAGTACTTCATCCAGAAGACTTTCTACAGTGGCATTGTCATTCAGCTGGGAGATTCTTATCAGCCACATCACAAAACCCCTGAGAACTTAAGTCCTTCCTCTCTCTTTACCCATTCACCCACCTTCCAGGCACTGCCACAATCAGGCCTTTGTGGACTCGGCTTGTCTGTCATCTCCCTGGTTCTGTTGATATGGGCCTCGTGCTGAGAGCGTGGTCCCCTCATACACTGCACCAAACGCTGGCTAATTGAGCTTGTCAGGCCAGAACCTGTTGGGGTGCTGATAAGAAGCTATTTGACCTCTTCGGTGGCCCCTGGCGATTCCCTACGGGACACATTCTTGATAGGTCTTCTACCTAGCAAAGCAGCCATAATGTAGAACATAAAAAAACATATTCAATATCCCTATTGCCTCTGATCAAACACTTGATCTATTCACACAGGAACGACACATGTATGTTGATGTTAATTTAGCTAATCCATTCGCTGTATTGACGGTGAAAATTAAAGGAAGGGTGGGGCAGATTCTTATCATGCCAGATTGAACAGATTTAAAGTCTGTTGATGTAATTTAAGGAAAGATACCATAAAAAAACAATCACCACAGAGGACTGCAAGTAAGACTTTCATTATTCTTTAATCAATCGCTAATGTCTCTGATTAAGAGAGCTGGCCCAACTCCACAAATCGAAGGTCTTGGATGGATGCCCTTCCAATTTCCTCATCAAACTTCCATGCAGCAGAGCAAGGCCAACTGTGCTTGTGCCCTTCCTATTTTCTCATTGTCTGCACCAGTCCTGCTGAAATACTTTTTGCACATTCCCCATTTGTTCTAATCTCTTTGAAGCAGTGTTTAGGGAACCCAAACCAGTAAGTCGCTCATGTTTCTCAAATCACTTAGGTCCTTTGGGTTTTTGGTTTCTGGAAAACCACACCTGTATCTTGTGTTACAGCCAGGTTAAAACATGTGTAACAATTTTTTTGCTCATGCCATTTCATCTATGTCTGCTACGGATGGGGATTTTAGTCTTAGTGCAACTGACGTGACCCCCACTAGCCTCCCTGGGATAATCCTGCTGCCTTCAGGAACTCAAGACTAATCTGCCAGTCTCCCTTTTGCAAGCCCTCACTCATTCCAAGCTGCCTCAATTCTGCAATACCTTCACAAACATTTGGCAACTATCCTGGCCACAGAACTAACCCTGATCTGTGTGTGTTTACAGCAAAGTTGAATGTATATGTAAGCTTATGAATTATTACAGTAGCTATCCACAGAAGGTTGAGGCATATATTCAACCATTTTAATTTTACAATGACCTTTTCAGCGCGTAAGCATTAACGTCAAAGATAATATGTGGCAGCCTGTATGGATATGTCAGTTATGCAGCACTGGAATGTACCCAGGCGTGCCAAGGGCAAAGCAATGCCTTCAGGCTAGGTGGGTTAGATTAAGGTTATATGAGTATATGTGTGTGAAATTTATGACTAGTGAGAATGATTGACACGGAGGTCTCACCAGAGACTCTCCACCACCTATTAAGTATTTATTTAAAATCTAGCAGGATGTGAGCCAGCAAATTAATTGAAGAGCTGTTTACGAAAAAGGCAGTCAATAAGACAACAGGTTTAAATTGACTGTGGTTAAAACCAAACAATTGAAACTGACAAGTCAGTTTACCACATGGCGTTACTCATTCAGGCTTTAGCTAGAATAACTTTACAACATCACATTAAGGGCATTATAAATCTTTTTGTTAGTCTGGCAGGAAATAAAAATAAACAAAATTAAACTGGTGCTTCCTCTTTTCCTTAAGTCCCAGTCAGTGAGGTCCAGATTGCCAACATCTGGTAGAGCCTGAGGAATGAGTCCCAAGTAAAAAGTGTAAATCAGAGAAACAAGGAACTACATTTCTAACAGACATCCAACAGATTGGACATTTCCCAAAATACATTGTATCAGTTTTGTACCTTTAGCTCATTCATACTTTGCCATACCAATTACACCATGTGATGAGATGAGGAAACATATGGTTACCATTCATTTGCCACTTCTATTGATCTATTCTTCATCTTCTTGAAGTATTGCACATCCTTATGAAAGTATTACCAACCTCATGAATCTCTAGTATTGTTATTTGGTGAAAGAGAATACAAAGACACCTATTTGTGATTATAGAAAGCCATTGAAGCTTTATCATAGCAGGTCATTGTCTCTAGCAGCAGAGAATAATGCATTACTCATGTCAGTGCTTTGTATGTCGAGATCAATACTTGGAATGTGTTTACAATGGGGAGAGATGACCGCACTGCACACATGGCAATATTCCTATAGAGCAGCCATTTTCACGCAAACCATCCTGTAACAAGGGGAGGAGTGTTGGACTCAATGAATATACATCGCAAAACTTTAGCAGCAGCGTAGTTGCCAAGGTAACGGGGCTTAGCCTATCTTCCCTCCCCGTGCCCCGGCATTGGCCCGATCCCTCTCTGTGTGAGCTGGGTACTTAATTTCCCTGACCCCCCGGGTCTGTGCTGAACAGCCTCCATTGATTAGGACAAATGGAAGGGAGAGCAGCCAACCAAGCCCCTCCTTTATCAGGGTTAAGGATGTAGTCATAGAGGAAGAGACAACGCAGCACAGCCACATGAATAGCTCAGGGATCCCTTGTTTTAGATGAATCAATGACATATTTAAAGGCTAATTAGTCGATCTATTCACCCAGTATAAATTTGCCGGGGCCAC
Source organism: Notothenia coriiceps (assembly GCF_000735185.1). Lineage (NCBI taxonomy): Eukaryota > Metazoa > Chordata > Actinopteri > Perciformes > Nototheniidae > Notothenia > Notothenia coriiceps. The sequence goes on from NW_011356290.1 coordinate 170,477, forward strand.
CACCTCGCTCTGCAGCCATGATTGGGCTATTTAATGTGTTCCACCTCTAAATAGCAGCCATTAAAGGCTTCAAATGAAACTCTTCCCAACAATAGCAGCTCTTTCAGGCGCAGGTGTAATGGTGCAGGGGAGCAGTTTTGTGTGTGCATGTTAACAAATGTGTGATTTAATCCCTTCAGGTTGCATCTTTGAGTCATGGTATCAGGGGAAATCCTCTTTTAGAGTCTACCGTGGCATGTCACGGCTTGAATGAGCTTATTATCCATCTGACAAGCAAGCCTGATTCCTGTCACATGATCCGAGAATTCACCACAGCCTGAGTGGCACACTTTCACCTAGTTTCACTCAGAGCCCTTTGCAAATGGTGATGCCAAAACTGGCGTTTGTTTTTATAAACAATATATCCTCTAGCTATTGAAAGAACGCGATACAATAAAAATATTCTTTAAAATACTGATTTACTTTTTTTATACTCAAGCACTGTGATTCTTATGATAAGTGTTTCTCCGATTCATTCATGCGTGTGAAATAGGCGCATTACATCTGCTGTTTTTCTTTCTTGCAGATCAAATGGATAATAGAATTCACTCAGACTCCCTGCTGCCTCATTAAATGCTCGTGGTCAGAATAATATATATAATCTTTAATAAACACACTCCAGGGAGAGACGGATGGAGTTAAACAATCCATCCTGTGAACACGATACTCACAGTCCAGCTCAGGGTACTGTTTATCTGTGTGTGTGCTCTGTGCTCTGTGTATATGTGCATTGGAGGGTTACACAGGGACAGTGACAGGATTCAGCACCAGCTGCCCCTTGCAATGCCCCCCCCACACTTTTCCCTTCCTTCCTCCCCTCTTTTCCTGTGACACCCCTCTTGTCCCTACTGACTGGACAACATGCAGCCCCTTTATGCCACCTGTCCATCAGCTAAGCTGCACCTTGGGGAGCCTCTGTCACTGAGCTTGGAGCTGCCGCTTGCTGCCTTTGTTCGGACCCTAGTAAAGCCCCCCCCCCTCATTCTCCCCCCTCTCTCTCCTCTCTCTCCTCTGTCTCTCTTACTCTCTCTTGCTCTCTGTGCTGTCCTATACAAATACAGACACACGGAAGGACACACAAAAATGCAGACTAGTGATTGCCTCTGTCAGCTATTTCCTACATCTGCCTCCAGGCACAAAGGACGGCCCACACGCCCCCCCTCTTCCCCCGTTTGCAAACACAACTACTATTACTCCCGCTCTGCTCCCTGCTTGCGTCTCACCTGTGTCGGCCAGTATGGGGCTGATACGTTGGGCAGACAAGTGCTGGCTGCTGGACCAGATAGGGAAGATTGAAACCAGCATGAGCAACAGTCAGGCAACTTTAACAGGCTGTTTATTTCACGGCAGCGTAATTCATCCTATATTGCTTCTTATCTCCGCCAAGACAATCATGTGAGTTCCAGACCTATTCAGTGTATGTGTTCAGCAGGTCACTGAGGTTATTTACCCTGCATTCGTTCCTCTTCTATCCATCCTCTACCTTTTCCCACCTCTCACACCCTTCACCTCGCATCATGCGGCTTCCCTCCACCGAGTCCCGCTGTCATCAGCACTCTGAGGCTGTGATTGGGGCGCTGAGGTTCGGGTGCAGGCTGCGGAACGGAGCGGGGAGGAAGCTGCCTTACATGGAAATGGCTCCTGTTTCCCTAGCAACTAGCTGTCCTTGAGAAAAGGGCGCATTTGGGGGTTTGGAGGGTCGAGGCACTGACAGCCCCAGTAAAAACTCATAAAGTGTTCTGACACATCGATCCACGTGTCTGGGAGAGGACACACTGTAAACACAGTCCTCTATGCAATTGCCTTAAAATAAATGTATGAATCGCAGGCTCAGAGAGCTGTTCTATAGAGGATGAGTAATGTCGAATGAATGTGAGCGACTGCCCACATGGGGGAAATTGGATGTTTTTCAAGGAAGGAACTCATCATTGTATCCACTGTACAATCTTGACATAGTTGGGTGTTTACAAGGAATGTGTCCTGCGGTGCAGCAGGTGACGTGTTCCCATCATGAGGGTGAATGGAGGATGTCCCCATTCTTTTGTTTGCCTCAACAATGACAGCTTAACACTCTGACATCTGATCGCTCCCCTCATTTCCTACTTGTATCAAATTTTAAACAGTGTTCATCAATTCAGGCGCGGATGTAGAAGAGCAGACAGGTGTCCCCCACCCCCTTCATGAACAACACTTTAGCCCTACAGGCATAAGAACTGACACTCGGTGTCTCTCCCTTCAGCTTGCATGCACTGTTAAATAATGCCAATCTGCCTTTGTGTGGGGGAGAAGAACGTTACGCAACCCCCCACAAAGATGGATGCCATCACTGGGCTGGTGCTGGAAGGTTTATTTTAAGAAAAGGCTATTATTGTGTAAAAACATTTCACATTTTAAAACACAACCTGAATGTGATTTGGTTTAATCAAGCTATCCTAAATTAGGTGCTGCAGGGCAATTCATTCTAAATCGTTACAGGAAATGATTGTGCTGAATTAATTTGATTCAGGCTATTTTGTATCCACTGAACACCATGCATACATCTGCTAATTCCCACTCTTATGCAAGCAGCCACAAAATTTGACTGAATTAATTACCCCTTCTGAGCACAGAGGCTCATTTGGTGGCCAGATTAAGGAGCAGCCATGCCAGGAACAAGCTATGTACCATTATTTGCATTAAGTGACATCTTCCAGGTCCGGTAATGATCTGTCATTACAATTAATGGAATACGATGTAGCTAGGCCCATTGTGATGTGGGTCCTGAAGGTTGACAAGCCATCTTAAATGGAGATTAATGCCGACAAAGAGACGCGCCTCCTGCCACACCCCAGCCATCTGCAGCCCAGTGTACCGAAGGGGTCCACCGGCAACCTGATTGGACCCCCTTCATCCTCTGGAGAGCAAGCTGTCAAGTGATCTGCCGGCATGAAATGACCCTTTCCGCTTTAGTCCCCACAACCGCCCACCAGCCTTGTTCATATTCCTACCCTGTGTGTGTATGCGTTGGCTCAGATGCCTGTAATTTCACCATTCTTGCCTCTTTTTTATACCCGTGTGCTGAAAAGAAAGCGGGAAAAGAGAAAAAAAAGGGAGCGCAGTGAAAATTCCAGACGTTATTACAGTGCTGCATGCATGGCTCCAGTGATACTCTCCTTTCATCTCTGCTTCCTCCTCTATTGACAGATGGTAGTTATCAGACGGTATGGAAATACTGTGGTTAAGATAGTTTTCACCGACTTTTCTTTCTCCTTTGGTATTTATGACCTGATGATCATCATGAGAGCATTGTGGTCTTGAACAGAGGGCCACTCTGCCAGCGTTGTTTGATTCAAGAAACTAACAACTGCCACATGGGAATGAAGCACTATGTGCAGGCAGTGTTCAGTAAGCAAGGTGGTGGACTGAGTGGATGCACAAACTAACGTGCTGTTACATGACTGAAGCAAATCATTGATTAGGCAATCAGCAATAGATTAAGTACCTAATTAAATAAGTTATAATTTAGGGTATTTATCCAGATTAGTAACTTCCTGCTTCTCAAAAAAGAAGATTTGAAGGTTTTCTCTGTTTGGAATCATTTTTTACGTTATATATTTGGGTATTGGACTGCTGGTTGGAAAACAAGCAGACATGATGTGACTTTGTATCCCTCCCAAACTCCAAAATCTTCACTTTTGGTCAGATCTCACAGAGAAATGCAGATGTGGCCCTAATCCTCTTCCGTATTGCATAAATACATGTGTACAGTATATGCGTCATATTTCACAAAAATAGGGTAGAATTTCACACACTATATGCCGTGTTGCTCCCTGGTGTTATTTATGGCTAGTGTTAAGGAGATAATTAGAAATAAGGTCAGTTAGTGGGAAATTAATTTATACCAGTTGTTGCATGAATAATATTTCCTGTGGAGTATTTTAAGCCGCTACTTACATTCTGAACAGTGCTCCACATTTCTTTTTGTCCTTGTAAATAGCAAACCTTGTGATGGAGAGCCTTGTATACATGCCACATGTGTGAGGTTAAGCCCCTGCTGTATGAGCTGAAACTGTCCTCTGGCTATTGGCCAGATGGAGTTTATTAGCGGCTTTCTTCGTTATGGTCCCTACTTATTTATGTGTTGGTATATGTGTCCGAAGAAGATGCAATTAAATGAGCTCTAGGTATGTGTGTGTGTTTATGATCTTTTAGGTGCAATGTCCTGTTTAGGAGGTACATTTCCTGTTTGTGTGTCCTTTGAGCCCGAGCCCTCCTGAGGATCCAGCGCCCTCAGTGCTCATTCCCAGGTGTCCCACATTTCCAGCTAATCTGGGCCTGCTGGGGGGGGGGGGGGGTGAGCTCTGTGACAACTGCAGAGGAGATGCAGCTTAGAGCAAAAATGCTGAGGGACACTGAGAAAAAAAGTAACTTCCCAATCATCCTCCTGTCCTCCCATACCCCAGGACACACAGGAGCTGTACTGTACACAAATACACATTCACACAGTAAGGTATTAATGCTTGTATGTCAAATCCCTAGATTAGTAAACATGTACTTAAAATGTTTCGAGGCACTTAAACAGATCACACTTTTATGAAAAAGCTGGGCGTTGATTTTGTGCGTTTTTCCCAGCTTGAGATTTGCCACTAAAGTTAATGGAGTAAAGAATAGAACCTAATCATTAAAATAACCAGTAGCAATGTTTCCCCCCTCCATACAAGCCCATAAAGTCCTTTCCTAGTTACTTATTACAATGATTTGGTAAAGCTGCGGTGCTTCCCTCAAATGTTGAACATTTCCTGGAAAATAACCCATTGAAATGACCCTGACTCTCCTTGAGTCTGCGAGCAGCCTGATTTACACCTTGTAGGTCGCCAGTGGTCACCCTCACTCCCTGGCACTGTCCTGCATTACTGTGCGAGGAGCCACGCAGAGTCCCAGACCTGTTAATTGCACCAGACATGGAAACCTGAGGGAGAAATTAATATCTCATTTGTGTGCCAGTGTGTGCGGGGTGAAGCAAATGCCAGTTGTCTAATAGCTTTCACACAAGCCTGATTGAATTAGACTGCGAGAAGGACTGTGGTCCTAATTGAATTGCGGAGACCCTGTGTTGCAAACAGTGGTAGCTTGTGTTCCCCATGGAAGTCCGAGAGGGAGGGGGGGTACAGGCTGACTTGTCCTCGCTCCCATGGAACAGACACACAACTCGTGGCTGTTCTCCTCTGGTTAATCTGTGGCCATGACTGTCGTTTCACAAGGTTACGCTCTACTTAGATGTGACCCGTTCAAAGGCCGACGGTCTGTAGTTGTGGTTGCAGGAAAGTAGAGGTAATGAGAAAACAACTGCAAGAACCGAACAGGTCGTCTTAATCTAATTGTTCTCCTCTGAGGAACAGTGGTCTACCTTGTAAAAGAAGCACTCTCTTTATGATAGCCTCTGATCTATCCCTGCAGTGGTTCGTATAAATAGTTTTTACACGCAGCACCAGAGCAAATAGAGGCCCAAACGTGTACACTGTAGCGGCCTCTTTGGTCACAATGGGATACAGGGAAATACCCAGCATGAACACACACACATATACACACACACACACACGCATACACACACACACACACACACACACACACACACACACACACACACACACACACACACACACACAATATCCCTCTGACGCTGGCCGTTTTCACTGCTTTCAGCACTTTTTCCTGCTGTGCTTACAAAACCTAGCACCTCTGATTTTTTTTTTACCCCTCCAGCCTTTTCTCTTTCACACCCTGAACAGCACACACACACACACACACACGCACGCACGCACGCACGCACGCACGCACGCACGCACGCACGCACGCACGCACGCACGCACGCACGCACGCACGCACGCNCAAGGCACAGTGTAATGCCTGTTAATAGCTTGCCACAGGCATAGCTCAGTTAAAATAAAGCACAGCTATTGTGCAATAGCCTACATTTGTATTGCATGTTTATTTTTTTATTTGTAAAAATGGCAGTTAAAGCTTAAAATAATAAAGATATTTTTGTTATCTAAACGTTTGACCTGTTTCTTTTACAATTTTGGAATCGAAGCGGGGAATCGATAAGAACCGGAATCGATAGCAGAACCGGAATCGGAATGGATACATTTCAAACGATACCCATCCCTAGTTATGAGACAATGATAATAAATGTGTGCAATTTTCTGTGTTGAATGTTTCTTTCAATGTTATGGTTAGCAGTTCTTTTTAATGAAATATGTAAAAAAATGCAAGCTCTGTTTTTTATTTATTTTTTATTTATGGGCAAATATCCCCTATTATAGTGTGTATAAGTCTCTAATGAGTGACATATATCATTAGCTGAGGTTGGGCTGATTTCTGGGATGTGTAAAACTTGATTTTACTGCAAATAAATGACAATTTATTAGGCAAAACACAAACATATACAAACACGGAAATGTCCATGTGGGTCTCAGAGGGTTAATGAGACTTTTTGGAGGGAGAAGGGCTCTTTTCATTTAATATTTTGAATGGGACTCTGTGGGGATTTTTGGATGGGAGGTGCATTTTTGTTCATTTTTTAATGAGTGGGGTTGGGGGGGATGAGTAACATTTAACTCAACATTCCTGTTTTCGTTCTTCAATGAAACAAATAATTGTAATATTATTATTTTTTAAATCTGTTGAAATGTCATGTTTTTTTGTTTAATTTTGCATCGAATATTTCCAAAATTCTCCAGCTTAACTTCCCATGGAAACTTTCCAGAAATTTACCAGAAACTTTCCGCCCCTTTGCAACCCTAAATATAATCCAAGTTCAATGTATACATTAAAAAGCTTTACTACTTTAGGAAGTTCTCGGCACAATACCGGATACATAAGTCTTGGATTATATTGCATGAGTTAATGAGAGTTTGTAAACAGATGTTTTGATACAGTGTGCAGTTAAACAGGGCCATCTACTTTGATTTATCAATAATGTTCTCCATTTATGGATTTTGTCTCATGGAGGGATGCACACACGTTTTTTTCAAGTATTCAAACCAATAGAAAACAGAAGCAGATATTTTACAGTGAGCAGGGTTAGCAGCAAATAGATAGGGAGTTGGTGTTCTGCTCAGCGGCTCGTTATACTTCATGTTTATGAACTGCATGAACAGGCTAGTAATTGCATTATTTTGATAAGTCATCAGTTGCATTCGGCTGCCCTTACCTCGGTTTTCTAATGAGACATCAATCAAAGCCGTCCTGTATTCACCTGTTGCACTCAGAGCTGAGCTTCTCTGTCCCATTTCAGCTCTGTTTTGTTTTTGTTTATTTCCATCTTACGTCCCTTTTTTCATTGCTTGTTCATGTTCCTCATTTCTATTTCCGGTTAATGACCCGTATTCCATTAATAATATAACTAGGCCTATGCATTGAGGCTACGTTGCAATGTAATGAGCACTTAACAGTTCTTAAAAGCAGGACTGAAGCCTCAGTAAATGTTTTGATGATCAGTCTTTACAAGTATTTCTACTTACAATCTCTTTTTTAAGCAATGTGATCTCTTCCAAGCCCTGGAATGCATTCTTCTTCATTCACTGAGTTTCCGTAGAAGTCAATCCAAGACGCATCTGCTGCTGCCTTGGCAAATCAGACAGTAATTACACACAGAAAGCAGCCACAAATTGAATGAAATTGGCAGCACAAATTCACCCTGCACTTGTATTCATTTAAATCTGGCGCTGAATATACACACTTATCAATCACAAAGAGGGACACATTGATTGGGAGAAGCAGGTGAGTCTAAAGGATTAAGGTGTAGATTGAGTGGTTACAGCCAACATTTCAAAGTTGGGTATGCTTACTGAATATATGCTGATTTAAAGTTCGCCTATTGTTGTTCATCAATATATTATAAGTCTCAGATATATACAAAACATGTCTCTGAAGTGTTTGGCTCCAAACACCAAACAGATCATTGCATCATCCCACAAACCCCTCTGTTTCAGCCCTGTTTCAAAAGTGCTGATTCTCTGTCTGTTACTTTAGATGAAAATAAGGAGCCCCTCCCCACGCCCCTCTGAGAGATAATTGTTAAAAAACCCACAATGGAGCTCTAGGAGAAGAT
>NW_011356290.1:178637-228613 GCF_000735185.1 Notothenia coriiceps
GGGGGTGGGGGGGGTGCTGTTGTTGCTGTGATGCACCCAGACTGCTGGACAAAGAGTCTCTCTGTCGGGTGGTGCAGATGAGAGATGGTGGGTGAAAGAGGCTGGGTATGTGTTGGGTTACACATTCAAAAAATAACAATCTTTCTTTTTTTATAGTCAGTTAAAATGAGAACAAATATAGAGTTAATATAATCCAGCAGCACCTATTCTTTAAAAGTTGTTTCTCTTTTAAAAATGTGGCTGCTTTATACCCCAAGCTAATACCAAATAACAATATGCTTTAATTTAATCAGTTAAAATCAATGTGGTTAATTGTTTAACTTGTTTGACATTTGTAGTCAGACTCTTTGCCTGAGACATTAAATAATGGATTTGATTAGATCTTATTGATCATGAATTATTTAACCTTTAATGCGAAACTGCATATGACCTATCCTTTGACTGTGTGGGAGAGAAACTTTGGGATTTTAGCCTTTGTAACCCCAAAAAGCGTAATAGGGCCCTTTAAAGCACACACATTATACCAACACATTCTGTCATAATATATGTTGCACACTATCATTTTTGACTCACTGTTACTGGAATACCTTGTATCATTCACATTGTCTAGGTATGATTAACAGCATGCAACCTGGCCAGGCAGCCATGATGGAAATGTCAAATGCCCTTGTTTGGCTCTCACGATGTGCTATGTGTGTGCATGTGACTGCTGAATTTGGTCAGAGGAGCCAAAATCACAACGAGTGTTTTCAGTGTTGTCACGTCGTCTGCATCACCACTGAAAAAACAACACTCCCTTTTTGTCTGCTTGTGTGTCTCTCTTTGTGTGTTCCTCTTCTCTTCTCACACACAAACAGTCACACACACGCCTTGTAGGATTCAGCTGGTTTTGGCTGCAGGTCTTGCTTCAACGTGCAATAAATCTCTCAGGCTGTAATATTCAGGAAACCTTTGAAACAACCAGAAAATTACCTGCTGTAAAAATTGACTAGCACCCTTGCGCAGCGACTCGCCTCTCACCACTCTTGCAGGACTATTTTTATTCAGTGTGTGTAGCTAAAACCTCTAATTAGAGCCCTTTATGTCCCTATATATTATTAAAAGTCATAAACGTAGACAGACACAAGCAGCTGGGGGCTTGGAATGTGTGAGGGGGAGGTACTATTCAGATGAAGGTTTAAGTATTAGATTAAAGTAATATAATACTTGGTTTATAAACCATCAAACAACATTGGGAACAAAAATATCTCACCCCACTGACATGAGATTTTATTTGCTTTTCAAAAAGAAGATTTAATACTGAGTGTGCCTGCAGTGTCTCTGGAAACAATTTGAGGTGATCTGGACCTTTTGACACGACTGCCACTAAATTGATTCTGAAGTGTTTATAAATTCCCCAAAAGCTTTTCTGTGTGGCCTTTGTTCTTGACTTATTGCCACATTTCATTGTTTGTCCCAGTTCCAAAATCCCTAGAGCCCCTAGAGATTCGTAGCGAAACGTGGCATGTTTCCTTGATGATTGATTAATTATATCAACAGCGCTATGTGTTTTTGTTCAAGTATAGGAAGCATGAACAACAGAGGAGCTGTTGTCGATGAATATTCTTGCGGTAATTAACTCTCCTTGCCAGGCAGATATCTAAAGTTAGAGGAATCATCCAAAAAAGCAGCCTTCAGCTCCTCGCATGTTGAGAAAGTCTGCCAGGATGGTGATCAAACAGCTCAACAGCAGCAAGCTGGGCAGGCGGGGAGGTGGGGAATTAAAGCTCTGATCTGGTTTTTAATCACAGCTTTCCACGTCTCTGCTTCTCTACATCCGACACCAGACAACTTTGCAACCCTTCAAATCTGTCATCCGGGTATAAAGTGGAAATTCCCCAAATATTTCCCCTATATAATGACCATGGCAGAGCGGGGAGGCATGCCAAGACATATAGTACTGTCCTCTTGAACTAGGACAGGATGGTTTTTGCATATACTTTGTTCATTGTTTTACTAGGAAGCATATGAGAAAGCCTTATACTGTAGATGGCAAACAATGCTTTTACTTTCCAATACTTAATTGTCAATACTGTATTTCAAAAGACATTTAGGTGTTATATTTTGAAGGAAGAAACATTTAAAGTACTAAACAAGACATACATGACAAAGCACACAATTTAAAAAGAAAAAACATTAGATAAAGCACAAATTATAATTGGAATTTGACCCTCCATACTATTTAGGATTTGTAAACTAAGATTATCAGTATGGAGGATGATTTCAAAGTGTATAGTTGATTTTCTCTTAAATTGTCCAAATATGGCAAAAATATGTCCAACATTTATAAAAATAAAAGTTTTTTTATTATTCATGACATAAACTGATTTACATTTGACAATAGAATAGATGTTTGTTGCATGGCGGGACAAATTTGCATCGCCCACCACCAGTGTGCCATCCAACAGTCACAACAGCATATTTAAAAACAAACACTGTGGAAGCAAGGCATCATGGGGCTTTATAGGCGCTAATCAATTTGAGTCATTCATTCTTGTCCCTATGCACATTTTAAAGTGATTGTTATGCACAGTCTGCATACTGTTGCAGCACACACAGTCACTGTGGGCACAGAAACACCGAATTCCCTGGCTGAAAAACTCCCCAACAGCCTCTGCCCACCTCTCCTCTCTTTGTTCACTTCTCCTCTCTCCTTCACTACCTCTTTATGCCCTTTCCTTTGGTGCTGCTCCTCAGAGCGCCGTGCTCCCATAGACCTGTGTGTGTGTGTGTGTGTGTGTGTGTGTGTGTGTGTGTGTGTGTGTGTGTGTGTGTGTGTGTGTGTGTGTGTGTGTGCCGCAGAGGTTCGATCCCAATTCCCCACATAGCTGTTGCCTGGGCCTCATTCACAGAGCCTGTTGACTGGCAATGTGAATGTCCAGGCCTCATGTTTCGCTCTGTACCCGAAGCCTTTCCCCCATCAATCATGGAAGAAGAACAACATGTCAAAGCTAATACTAACTGAGGAGATCTTTAAGATTACTTTAGGTTTATTTTTGAATAAATCTTCCTGCCACTGGCATCTGTGATAATGTTACAAAGACAACAAACTCCTTCGCAACTTAAAGGCACACCTGAATTGTTTTGCATAAATATAAAAGTATGATTTAAATGGTTCACCGTCACAAGTGAAAGATGCTTGACACAATTTCATTGACTAAAAACAGCTTCTCTTTCAAGCAAACTGTATTAGTGGATTTTTTTTTACCATTCCACTCTGAAGCAATATGATTTATGCGACCATATTAAACAATGTTGGTGTATATTTAAAGGGACCCTATTTAGCTTTTTTGTGTTTTCCCCTTCCGTGTAATGTGTTATATTGGCTTTTCTGCCTGAAATGCTTCGATTGGATTCTTTGTGACATCACTATGTTACACTTGCGCTTTTATTGGCTAGCACTCCAACACATTGTACGTCATAGGCTTAGGGGCGAATACAACAGAGCCGACCAGCTAACCAATCAGTGCAGACTGGGCTTGAACATTTAAGCATCTAAACATGACACAGAAGCACAATTTACTAAAAATAAATGTGGGTGTTTATTTAAGCAGCAACAGAATAAAAGTGAAACACAGGACAGTCCCCATATGATAATAAGAATACAAATAAACATGTAAGTAACAGTATGATTAAAGAATAACAATAAGATAACTTAAAACACTGATCAGCTTAATTTAAATACATACAGAAATGAGTGAAGATAATTATATATACGGTATACATGTGCGAGTGAACGTATATGTACAAACTGTGCAAGTTGAGTTGATTTAAAGAGACAGTTAGACTAATAAACTTTTAGAAACTACAGAAACATACTGTATCTGTCCATTGCTTTCTGTTTTAAATGAAATGTAATGACCAGATTTAGGAGGTGATGGCACTGGGTAATATACTTTCAGGTGGAAAAAAAGAGCCCCTGCTTTAAGCATCTGTTAGTCCATTGATGTGTCTGTCTAATTTAAACATTGGGATAGGACCTGGATTAATTCCACCTTATGATTTGGCCTTGTTTAAATGGGAGTTGCAGCTGCAGATGTTTCCGTCTGCCAGATGTTACAGTTGAGTTGTAATTGCCTGTATGGCTTCAGAACGAAACAGTGTCTGTATTTGTACTGCTTTACAATGTATAAACCAGTCATGTAGTATTACTTTTTAAAAACAAATACAGAACACTGTTTCCATATTGAGTGAGACCAATCTTCAAAATCAGATTTCATAGTGAATTGAAATTGAAATAAAAATAAACTTAACTTAACGATGATAGAGATGCAGTAAGAAAGCGTTTTTCCTCAGAATCAATACATTCTTACGGTTTTACAGTGAAGAAAAACAAAAGCACTGTCCGACCTGAGGGGTTTTTCACTTCAGATATGCAGTGTGTCCCCTGTGTGAATTGTTCATGTTACTGTACTTCCAACACCTCTTTCTCAACACATTCTGTATTTTCTCCTTCAACGGTACGGCAGGTGGGAACTGGATTACCTCGAGCAAAACCACAGCTGCTTTGGCCCAACATAAAAAAAGAAGCTCTCTTCTGAGGCGCTAGATCACCTGCTAGAGCGTTCGCCCCGTGTACTTAAGCTCAGTTTTTAGTACAAATCTGACCCGGGGGCCCATTGCTGAATGTCCTCCCCCCTATCTCCCCTTTACTGTCTCTCTACTTTCTGAAAAAAAGGCAAAAAGCCCTATAAAATAATACAAAAGAACAATCATTTGACATGATGCAGGTGCAAACGCTGAAAAACAGGTTGTTTTTAGCTTTGAAGGTTTGGGCAGATAAGGGGAGTTCTTAGAAGTTAGTTTGTTTATCACAGTCATAACGGATGGCAACGCACAAACAGATTTACCTCTCATACAGCCTTTGACACACACATACACACGGTGCGGATACACAAATGGTTTGTGAGGTCATCATCGTCTCTATCATGAATGTAACTCTCCTCCCATGTTTCCTCAGTTGCTTAAAAGGGCTCTTAACAGAATGCAGGGCACTTCCAAGATTTCTCAGGCAACTGGAGCATGGTGAATAATTCAAAGCAAATTTACAACTTATTGCCATATTAGCATATCTGCAGAGAGTTGCCCTCACATGCAAGGCATCACTGCTGTGTTGTGGTACATATATATGTTGGATTCCAATGATATATGTTGGGACCCGTGGTCTGTGTTTACTGTGTTGTTTTGAAATATGCTCACATGAGTGCTTGTCTTGTACTGTAAAGTCATACTAGGTTGAGGTAAAGTGCCTAAAATATAGAAGAAATATCATAAAAATGTAAGATTAAGATTAAGATTACCTTTATTAATCTGAAATGTAGTTTTTCACTCTGATATTATTTGACAAATGACACACATAGGCCTGAAATACACACACCCATACACACACACACACACACACACACACACACACACACACACACACACACACACACACACACACACACACACACACACACACACACACACACACACACACACACACACACACACACACACACACACACACGCACAAAATGGCAGATGCAAGTGTCAGCGAGAGCAGCAGCGCATTTGCAACTTGGAAATATAACCACTATTTTCAATTTGTGGGGATAAAGGACGCAAAAAATATTACGGTAAAATGTAAACTGTGTGCAGGACAGAAAGCATTGTCCACTTCGAATAACAGCAATGCCAATCTCCTGAAGCACCTAACTAATGTACATGGGGCTATAAAACTAGTCGCCAAAGACCCCACCGTCTCAACCACCGGCAGTGACCCAGATGGAGCAACACCATCTAAACAGCCAAAAAACGATTTTTTTAAATCGCCACATGTCACCCAGAGTCAACTAAATAGATTGCCAGGTATGTTGTTGAGGACATGCTGCCCATCGCAACGGTCGAGTCTGTTGCCTTCAGAGAACTAGTCAGCAAAAAACAACACAAAAACTTGTATTTGTATTGTTATTATTTTTAAAGTAAAGTAACTTGTTACTATTTACTTTTATAATTTAGTAACTAATAAAGTAACTAGTTACTTTTTTGAGAGCAGTAACTATAACTATTACTAGTTACTTTTTAAAAGTAACTTGCCCAACACTGCCTTCCTATCATCTCTAGAGAATCAAAACATGGTTCTTGGCTGCCACTTAGGTACTTCCGGTTCCTTTCAATCCATTAGGAACATCCCTAAAGCAAAGTTGAACATTCGACCGCAACCCAGGACTTATATAGAAGCAGAATCAATAAGGGCATAGAGTGCAGGTGTACAGGTCAGGTGGTTGCAGGGCTGATGGGAAACATGTGAAACTAATAGGGCCAAGACAGACAATCAAGCAGGAGAAAAACACACAAAGACAGGATGTTAAAACAGACATGTGTCCATTATCATAGAGCTCTTATTTATTAGCATAGCTAGCAATGTCTTTATATTTAAGAGCATTATCAAATTAACAATGTAGACCTTTCTCATTGGAGTTTGTGCTCCATTGTTTTGGTCTTTTCCAAATAAGCCAGAAGTAAATATACCTTTTCTTCTTTTTTTTAAATAAAGTATTGAGAACAAATATGCCTGAGAGACTCCAAATTAATACCCATCTATTTTAAAACTTTCCCAACCTTTTTCCCTCTTTCCATATCCCGTACTGGGCTCCTGCTGATGATAGATTTCTGATTATTTCAGGAAATTGACTTCTCTTTTTAACAACATTCAAAGTTTAGCAACACTTTTCTGTCCACTTTAAGGCTTTTTGAAAATCTTTAACATATTCTAATGACAATGTATTGTGTATGTATTACATAGCCATAGTAACCTTTAATTTAGTCTACCTAAACCTTCCACCATCCATTTTCATGTGCGGTGAGTAACAGTCACCGCACCAGTGCAGCACAAATACCCCTTTTACAACGTGATGAGTCTTTGCTCCTCAGTGGATATTTATGAGGGTCTAAATGGCCAGAGCTGCGTATTAAAGCACCTTATTTGAACTAGATAATGTGATTACGATAAGATCAATTAACGCCCGGCGATAACGGCAACTGCGAGCCCCATTGTCGTTTTGATGACATTTGCGTTTGGTCTGGTAATGTATGTCCTATGGTGATAATTAAGACGGCGGCTTCAGAGGCAGGCTGGCTGAATAGGAGGGAAGGCATTACACCCGGACCTTTTGGCGATTAGCATCTCTGCTCCGTCTCGCCCGCCACCAGCTTCAAGTGGGGCTTTTGAAGAACCCCAAATTGATTCTGTTTCCCACCGCCGTGCTTGATAATAATTTCTTGATGTGCGTAATGTTTACAGAGCGTTAAAGAGGGAAAGCCTCAAGCAGCAGACTGCCTTGAAGAGGGCGTTATGTGAATACTTTAAGGTATACATGCAACTGAAGGGATTTTACTAGTGTCTAGTGTCAGGATTCGGTCTCATGGCAAAACATACGCACGGCAGAGGGTTTACATAATGCTGTTTGAAGGGTTCCAGCGATAAAGAAAGGTTTAGGTAACTTATTTTCTGTATCAATATAAAAAAAATTATATTTAAAGGATACAATTTGAAAAAAAAGTAAAGCTTTGAAGCAATATGGACTTGAAATAATGTATAATCTGGGAATATTGCCATTCAATATCAAAGAAATGTGTACTCCTACATCATTAGGTAACATTTTCTACCGTGATAATAAAAATGACGAATAATAGCATTTTTATCAGTATTCTTTTTGTCTTTGCTTATCATAATGCTGCAATATTTGTATATTGGAGGAGAATTTCGTGTTGCTTTATTAACATGGAAAAATAATAATTAGTGAATGCCTCATGGTGACTTTAGAGTCTGCATTTTCCGTCAGGATTTCAATTTGTGAGTCGCTCAAATAAAAAGTAGACTTATTCAATGAAGAAAACAAGTTGTTTTACAGTCACAGTGGTTACATGCGCTGTCTATACTGGCAATAATAATTATGAAGACAATATGAAATAATGACAATACTCCAAAATGCTTTAGGCATTCCAGTATTGAGGACTCAAGTATAGTACATGAGTTCCTATATAAGCATATGAGTCATATATCAACCTGTGTCTGAGATGTCATGCTATAACTAATTTTACTTCCAAGTCTAAGAGATGGTTAGGATATTTTCTAGTCCACATCAATACAGAACTCATATTTATATTTTTGAAAGTTGATACTCTTTGGGTTTCTACAATCACCGGCATCACTGCTAAAGGAAAGAAATACACTTGATCTGCTTGACTGCTAGCTTTGAATGATCATGCTAGCCTAGGAGCGTGCTATATTTGCATTGTGCTAGCTTTGTCTTAACTTTAAAGTGTTGTTTTGTGCATAAAGAGGGTTGTACGTTATGTTGTACACCATGACAGTAAAGTTGTAATTTTTCCGCCAATATTGACAGAATGAATAATTTCACAGACAAATGATTGGACGAGGATGATTGCATCAGGCTAAACATGCTATCATTTGTACCCCTCAGGTACATTCAACTCTCTGAAATGCCAATGGATAATGGCAACAATGCATTGTCATACAGGCAAAACAAGATCATTGTTTTGATGCTTTTGGTATTGTTTTTTAGATAAAAGTTGGCAATTTTGTTGGTGCGTGCATCCAAGGCATCAATGTCTGTATTCTCAGTGTATATTTGGAACCATCATGAAATGTTTCCACGATGCCTCTTTTCAGAAACACCAATCACTGTTCATGATGTTGTCACGCAGCTTCAGTGTCTTCTGCAGTCTTAATGAATATCTCTGAGCATCTTTAGACCGATCTCAGCTGTCCCTGGGGGGGTCTTTACGGGCCAGGTTGAAGGAGAATAGTCGTCATATAGAAGAAAAGATAATGATGAGACTAACGGGGGAGAAAAAAAAAAGTTTGATTGACAATCGCAGACTGCAATTAGCGTTCTTTCAAAGCATCTGTGTATTGCTGGTGTTTGTGATGTGTACGGTATGTGTGTTTATTTTTAGTTGTGTTTGGTGTGAGCAGTGATCTGGATCCGTGATCCGGTGGTTCTGATCCGACACACAGGGACGAGTAGCGCTGGGTGTGAGGCGCCACTACCAGATGGCATCCTGTATGCACAACCCTGTCTCTCATGCACACACACACGCATGGACGCCCCAATGGTCTGATGGAATGGTCTTGATTCTGTCAACCTGCCATACATCAAACGCGTGCTGTGAAACCAGTGTACAAATTAATTACTCTTTGTGTATTTGAGTGCTTTGAAATCCTTGTTGAATTGTTGGTGTAAATACATAAAGTTCTGCTCCATGTACAAAATAACTACTACATGCAAACATATTACAGACATGACAATCAATTCACATTAGTCATTGTGTTTTAGCCATGATTTTAGGGTAATTTGTCTGAAATACTGAAATAATAAGCAACAAATCACAGTTTTGAGAAAACAAGATGTCAAGCTGAGCACATACAAGATGTAGCAATACAACATTATACTCATATTATCTTGTCTTATATGTTATTATTGCAAATAACATTATTTTTGCAATAAATACATACTATTTAAAATGTAGATTCTTAAAAAAATTGTGACCTTAAGCATGTGGCTATATTTTCTTTTGCTACTCTGCAAAGGCGAAGTCCAGTTTTTTTAATAGGCGGCAGCAATGCACAACAACAAGGCAGTTGCTGTCAGATATTTTAGGTCCTACTAAAAGCCATTACCATAGTTTAAGGACTGATGCTATTTACCAATTTACGTGGTGTTGCTGTAAAGAGTCCTAAAACCCGGAAAATATTTTTTTACCCCTTGTGCTTCCCACGTTTCGAAGTCTTTGGTGTTTTTTGGTAAGAAGTAGTGTACACAAGCTTTTGAGATTGCCACATTTTGTTGTATGACATAAAACAAGTCAGTAAATGCTCCACTTGTGAATGTCCAAAGCTTCTGTGTCATTAACACAAGTCAGCCCTTAGCCTAGCGGTGAAGATTTGCCATGTAACCATGTAGTTAGTTTATAGCCTTACATTCGCTTTTTATTTCTGCTGATTGTAACATGTTTGCCACAAAGCTTATTTCTGAAATATACCAAAAATCCAATGGGGAAATCCCATTGCTTATCGAGGGAGCCCTAACTTTGTTGTTGGCATTCAAATATACGTCATCACTGCAGCACTCGTTTTTGCCCAAATCGTTAACGGTCTGAACATTCCTTGAGTCTTCTTCTGTGTTTCTCTTCTTAATGTTTGACTCTTGAGCTCCCCCCTGTTGGTTGCACCTGACTTTTTCCATCATCTGACTTTAGCCTCAAAATCGATGGAAAGATTTTGGTTCATTTCTTTAAATATGTACACTTAACTTATTCATACCTCCATGGTCTAAGCTGGTATAATCAGAGGGCATGTCGGAAGAGCATTAAAAGGAAAATCATGGAAATCCGCTTGTTCCCCTGTGCTTCCCTTTAACTCCGAATCACAGTCAAGCACAGATCATACATATGTACAGAGCTCCTTACTCCCCGACGCATGCAGCAGGTCCGTTGCTGCAAATGAACGCGCCCCTTGATATAATTCTCATCAAGGTTCAATCAATTCCCTCTTCCTTTGCCTGCAGCGGTGTATCAAAAGGGTTCTTCATCAATTTATTTCCCTCTATTCTGCTCACCCCCCCCCTCCCCCCTGCTGTTCCTCATCTTCAGATTGAGACAGGGGACTTCACGGGTAGGAGGGTGGGTGGAGGATCAGTGGTGGTTGTGCGTCAAAGTTGAAAATGTCGGAAGGTTTCTACAAGATTATTTTGGGGTGAGGCTTGGACAACATGGCAGAGGTGGGAGGGGTAGTAATGCAGATGCAGCATGGTGATTGGTGTGTGATGACATGTATACGCACCAGAGGAAGAGTGAATCACAGCCTTTGGGGACAGCTCTTTGGTTTACAGTTCGGCTGGTCGGTGAAGGGGGCTTCTGACTGGAGAGTTCTCAGTTTCAGGTGGATCAAAGATGAGCTTGGCCTGGGTTAGACCATGGGATCACTGCTCCTCCACACACAAACAGCCTGGTCCAGAACTGTGGGAGGTGATGGTTAAATGTTTTGGCAGTCAGGTCAGAAGACGGTCGCCTGCTGACCCTCTGGTGAAGGCTAGAATTATCTGAAGCTCTCCCATGCAGTGATAAATGACCGCTATAGTTACAAACTTTCACCGGACTGTCAGCTTCGGTTGCACACTATTCCACACTAGCTACACACTAAAGCGTGAGGTGTGGTTTGCTGCTCCACCTATTGGCAACTGAAAAAGGTGTTTAAGTGGTACTGAGTAACTTAAAAATAAATGTATATTTAGAACAACACATGATAAAAATAAGCCTCATCGATTGATTTGTTTTAAAATGTCAGGAAAAAGGTCTTACTTTAACATTTTATTTCAATCAGTGAGATTTTATTTTATATTTGTTGATAGTCACATAATAGGAATTCTGGATGTATAAAGAGGTGTGTGGGGGAGGGTTGGGGTACTGTTTTATTTAAATGGTTATTTAGGTAGTCAACTAAGACACCTAAAGCACCAGAGACATACATGTTGGTTAAAATGTGGAATATGATCATTGTCTTGAGTTTTATAACAGGTGTAAAGTAAATCTGAGAATAACAGGAGGGTTAAACTCAGCAATACACATACCAACATTTAGACTGATGGTGGACTCTACAACGTAATGAATATAAGAGATTTACAGACACACTTAGTATACACACTGTTTATGCTGTATTTAGTCATCTGTGGGCACTGGGACCGAGGCAACCTGCTGCGTGGCGCCCCGATCTGTTGGGACCCAGATGGGAATATGAGTCTGACGGTGTTTGTCAGCGAGCCCAGATAGGCCTCCTAACCTCCCGCACCTCTTCTTCCCTTCCTTCCTATTCTCCCATTTCCCCATCCCTCCTACTCGCCCAACCCAAAAAGCAATACTAAACACAGTAATACCTCTGTTGGTCCCCACTGCGTGTGGTGCTGCCGAGGTTAGCCACTCAGAAGCCTCAAACGGTGTCTCGGAGATGAGGTATAGATGGAGTTTGATTGAAAGAAGAGAGAGAAAGAGAATCGGATGGGGAGTCCCAGGGTGAATGTGTTGTGCCATCCACAGACTCCTGATGTGACTTCATTTAGATTTATATCAGCCGCTAAATTAGAATAATCACTTCTAAAGCACTCCGGGCTTCCTCTCTTTTTAGGGGGAGGGTTTATTTTTCTCGGTTTCAGCTGTTTTAAAAGCTCTCTCACTTTTTCCTTTTTCTCCCTATGTCGTTTGCTCTTTCTTTAAGACACTTAACTTTCTGTTTTCCCTCATTGCTATTTTTAAGCATGGCCTTCTCTCTACTTTCTAAATGAACATCTCTTTTTGATCCATGTTTATTTTTCATTTTATTTGGTCCATTGAGCAAAAAGTCAGTCAATAATGTCCTGAAACCATTTCTCAATGTATCAGTTTGTCAAGCAAAAGAGTATTTGTTAAACATTTAACACTTAATTCAACAAGCAACAATCATTGGCAAGAACATACAAGTTGTGTTCCACTTGAAAGGTACATCTGACCTGCATATTAACGCACCATTAGCCATTATTTGCACACCACTGCTCCCCCACCGAGTCCTCCAACAGATGCCATGGCTGTGAGTTTTGCAGCAGAGTTGGACTCACTGGGCTGCGGCTGAAATGTGTGTGTTTCCCTCTGTGAGGTGACAGCAGGGCAGCCCCATTTAACAACTAGGTCATTCCCAAAAGGAACCCACTGGATGTTTGTTTTATGACTGCTGAGGTTTGGTTCTTGTGCATGTGCGCACAAGCAAACAACAAGGACAAGAAGTCATAAACGGACACTGACACACACAGATGTTACACGCACTTTGTGGGAGCTAGGCGCACAGGCAATCTTACAGTAAATACACATGGAAAGTAAACAGTGTAAAAAGTACAGCAGTGAGCACACACACACAAACTGTTGTGATATGCATGTATTCACAGTCAAACTCCAGATTTTTGACACACACACACACACACACACACACACACACACACACACACACACACACACACACACACACACACACAAACAGGACCTATAGACATGCACTAATGAAGAGGTATCAGATGTGATGATGGTACATACAGTATACACAGGCTAATACATTTACCCTTCTGCCCATTATACGGTTGACACACTTTTAGTGCCAAATTGATCAAATGAATAGTTTATTGGTCGATTGACAGAGTTAAACATAACATGACGCATAACAGAACATGTGTTTTCTATTTATATAGATTGAATAACTTTTCTCGTTTTGTATTTTCTTCAAAATAAAAAGCAATTTCTTGGATTCTGAAAATGTTTGCTCTAATTCCTGATTCTCTGGTCAAAATCATTAAGTGAATGATACAAAAAAATGTCAAGGCCTAACACCTTACACTTCATCAAAACCCCAATTGTCCAACTTGTGTCATATATTAATCTTTTTCATATGATTTTTCATTCTATACACTTCCTCATCCTCATACCTTTCTTTCTCTCTTTCAGGCTGTCCGTCGGGCTTCTTCAAGCCGACTCAGAAAGACGAACCCTGCCTGCAGTGCCCCATCAACAGCCGAACCACCAGCGAAGGCGCCATGAACTGCGTTTGCCGCAACGGTTACTACCGCACCGACTCAGACCCTCTCCAGATGCCCTGCACAAGTACGTATAGTGTTGAGGTTGTTATGTGTGAACTTGCACTCCACACAAACACACAAAGCCCACAGGCATGAATGCGTAACCCACAAAGCCTTTGATTTTAAATATGAACCCTTTGACACATACACATCTCACACCCGCAAGCAGATGAGCCCCAGGATCAAAGGACAGTGGTCGTCTGTGTAACTGCAAACAGAGAAACCCTGTCAGAGCTGTCCCTCACGCGAACAGGACGCTGACATGCCCATAGTGTTGCTGTCCACAGATCTGACCCGACACACAAGGCTCGGCTGCCCCCTCCTCAACATCACACAGGCCGTACTCCAAGCCAGACCTGGGGTTACTGGGCCGGGCGCGGAGCTTTGTGAAGGGGGCAGGCACGGAGAATGAGCCTGGGCGAGACGCTCTCTTGTCATGCCAATGAAGCTGTTTGAATTTGAATTTGAATTTGAAGCTGACACAGAGGTTGAGAAAGAGAAGGAGAGACGGAAGGATAGACCAAAGAAAAAAGTGAAGGAGGGAGGGCTAAAAATGTGAGGGAAAGGAACGAAGAAGGAGAGGCAATTTGAGAGGGGTTGTGTGTATGTGAGAAAGATTCTGTGCATAGAGCGTGGTCTAACTAAAACAAAACAAGGGTGAGTGAGAAAAAAAAAATCTCCTTTCAACGTTGTGGTAGTGTTTTTTCCTCACTCTCCCTCTCTGCCTGTTGAAAGGAAGAGAGGAGGGAAACGATTTGATGGTCTCCAACAAAGGAGATTTGCATAAGCCTGGCTCTGGGAGTCGAGCAGCTGTTGTGAATGAGAAAGCAGCGGCGTCACGTCACCCGTATTAAGCGCAGCAGGGTCCGGCCTGATTAAAGCAAGGGAATGGCCCCATCAGAGCGGCCCCGCCAGCTAATGGGGGGGGATATTAGTCCTCCTCCCCAAGAAGGAGAAGCCAAGGAGGAGTTATGTTTCCATGTTTCAAGAGACACCAAGAAGGGCACTTCCAACAGGCTTCCTTCCAAAGCCGGAGATCTGTTAATTGCTGCCAATTAAAATGGGTTAAATAAGAAGTGATCGATTCAGAATGTAGGATGCTGTGGGCGGAGTAGAACTCTTTATCTCATTAGTCCTGCAGGGTACGACTTCCATAATTAGGTGCACATGGTTGTAAAAGATAAACACTTCTCATTGTTTGTTTGTTTGCCCTGTCACTCAACATGCAGCCCCATGTGGAAAGTTTCCCCCCGGTAATGCCTAGCTGCTAAGAATGTCTCAATAGGAGAAACAGTAGGTTCCTCTCCGCGGCAGTAACTCTATACGATGCTCCAGGAGAAAGTTGTCAGGAATAGATGTTAAGAAAACACTTGACAAAGTGGACACCAGCATGGAAAATGAGAGAGTGTAAATGTGCATCCCGGGGGAAGAGGCGCTGCCAGATTGGAACGCAGTCAGCTCAGACGTCTATAAGAAGCTATAGTGTGTTACAGAGCTTGTGGATTTTTCCGCTCCTCCTGTGTTATTTAAGCATTCGGTAATTATGCCTTCAACGCCATCAAGTAAACAACACAATATCTCTCGTATCATTAGAAGAATTCAAAATACTTTCTAGATGAGACATTTTCCCCCAGCAGCAAAACTTACCAAGGAAAACACAATGATACTAGAAAGCTAAACAATAAACACTTTTCGGTAGTTTTTGGATATCTTAAAGTCGATATTTTGGGAAAAAAATCGATATTTTTGGAAATAAATTAAGTTATTTTACTCAAGTACTGCACTTAAATTTTATGTTGGGGTACTTGTACTTTTCTTTAGTTTTATACCTCCACTCCACAAAATGTGTGTCCCTTGTTACCAGATGCTATACACACAATAATGCATCAATAATATTAATAAAGTAATTAAATGTACATGGTTCTGAAATGGGCTTAACAACTTAACATAACTAAGTATGTTTATATGCCAATACATTTATATTTTTACTTAAGTAAGATTTTGAATGCAGTTTTTTTGCAGCACAGTATTTTTACAACTGACTATTTCTACTTCAACCTAGATCAAAGGTCATGTACTTATTCCACTACTGATAAATATTTGTAGTGTTCCCTGTAGTGACACTTCAGTTGACCAAGAGATCACTTACCAAGCTATCTATGTATTGTTTTTTATGCTTAAGTGCTTACTACAAACTCTCTTGTGTTTTCCAGCCGTCCCCTCAGCTCCACAGACCGTCATCTCCAGCGTGAATGAAACCTCCGTGATGCTGGAGTGGATACCTCCCCGGGACTCGGGGGGCCGCGAGGACGTCGTCTTCAACATCATCTGCAAGAGCTGTGGTGGAGGCCGTGGAGGCTGCACCCGCTGCGGGGACAACGTCCAGTTCCAGCCCCGTCAGCTGGGACTGACAGAGCCTCGGGTCTACATCAGTGAGCTGCTGGCCCACACGCAGTACACATTCGAGGTGCAGGCTGTCAACGGCGTGTCAGACCAGAGCCCGTACTCCCCTCAGTACTCCTCAGTCAACATCACCACTAACCAGGCTGGTAAGTGGGCCCATCTGTCTTTTTCTACACTTTAAAGTCCCCATGTGCTCTTCTCAACATTAGTTTTCACATCGTCTATTTCTGTATTGCTCCTTTGTCGCTCATGCCCTCTACAATACCTCTTCATCACACTCGTTCCTCTACAAGCACATAATGCACAGTGCATGGACCTCCAGCGAGTCGGTTTCTTTCCTCTCCCGTATGGTGATGCATGCAGATGAAGGGCTCTAAAATGGGAACGAGAGTGCCTTTGATGATGTGACATACAGAATGTGATGGCCTGCTGGTCTTAACAGCGTGACCTCATCTCCATGTTTTTCAGACTGCAGAGCTGAGAGCAGGCTAGGTGCTGTCTCTCCACTTCATCTACCTTTCAGTGATTACAGCTCTTTCTTTCATCCACCTACTTGAATTCTAGCGTTGAGTTAGAAAAGTAAAAAATCATAGCATAGTAAATGTGGTATATAGGTATACACACTATGTAGGAGGCACTTTGTAAAGAAAAAAAAAACGTCTTAAAAGAATCCTGAGGCCTAATGAAAAACAGGTTTCTTTTGGACGGTTTAATCTTTTCTTTTGGACGGTTTAATCTGCAGGATCTTCCAGGAATATACCTCAAAATCCCCTTTTAATATCTCTCCTGCAACTATTGCATGCTTTCCACGATGTGGTTGCGGTTGAAGTCGGCTAATCTCTAATTATTTCACAGAGGCAGCAGCATTGATTTGCTATTTAATTGTCTCTATGAAACGCATCATTTGGCGTGCCAAGCTCTTCTCCCCCAAGCACGGGGGGGCGGGGGGGATACAGGCTGGGCTCTATCTTTGCACTGGCTTTGCATCCCATTAGCAACCTACGTAAGTGCCTGTCATCTCTCATCATCCATTCCCATGCACTAAAGGGAGTCTTCCACGACTACCTAAAGCACTGCGTTACTGTGCTTTTATTACGGCGGACATATTGGGTTTTGTTTAACTACACTCTTGCTCCCTCATTACCTTCCTCTGGAATTCCCAGATGTCCATAGGCCTACATGGAAGCAGTCAAACATAAAGTGTATGTACAAGCTGAATAATCACATTTAACATGAGATGAAACCCATTGTTGCAATCTTCAATGTTTGCGGAAATGTATTTGTGTAAAAGCTCCATAAAATTCCAACGCTGCAGCTCCACTCAAATGGAGGCCTTCATTCAAACGGCGACCTCTTTTTATTGTCTGTTTTGATTTGTCACTGGTATGGTGGGTTAATGAGGGCCTGTGAGTGCAGTTAAGCGTTGTAATGAGGCCCCTGCCCCGCTCTTTCTCACTGGGCCACAATAAGTCTGCCACCCCAACCCTTGGCTTCTCTGCTTCCCCTGCAGTGGGGTCCTGGCGGAAATTGGGGGGCTCCACGCCCTCTCCACTGAAGTGCCCGTCACTTTGGATTAGGTAGCGAGAGCTCCCGTCAGGGGGAGCTGTGAAAAGAACTCAACTCTTGCTTGCCCCCACTCCACCCTACCACATTCCCCCCATCACCCTCCAAAACCAGGCTCACCCCTGGGACGCGGGATTGCAGTTTCGCCCGTGCTCCGCTATAGGGCCGGGGTCACAGGAACCAGGAGCCCATAATTGCATCTGGTTTGTGAGGCTTGGAGGTTACATAAACATCATGTCACCTCTAATTACCTCAAGCAATTCTGTGCCCTCCGTTTAATCTCAAATAAAAGTGTTAGATGTTGGAAAACCAAAAGAAAGTGTATGAAACATACACTTAATCAGTCTTTAGCTTATTGTGCACAAGGCTGAAGTTTTCTAACAAATAAATAAATCAATTGAAAGTAAGTGGCGTGAAAGTGTGTCCCACGTTGAGTGTGGATAGCTGTCCTCAGCTATGACGTGTCAGTTTGAATTGTGGGGGCAGGGGGGGAGAGTTTTGCAAAACTTCTCACTCACCATACCCAATCAGGCACCCACCACACTCAATTACCCACAGGGCTTCTCCTCCCACTCTGTAGGTGGTTGGCGACAGTTCCTCTGTGATAAAGGACGTGATTGCCCTGGAAAGTGCGGCGCTTGATTACACACTGTAATGCCACACAAAGGGAGATGCCTGCTCTGAATGGCGCTTGAGACCGTTTTATAAGCATATGACTAATTCCCCAAAACTTGCATTGAGTTGAATGTGCAGAAGCCTTGAAATGCCCTCCAAGCCTTTTTTCTTATAATAATGAGTCATAAGTAAGCTATCCACTGTTGCTTTGAGCTGTCTATAAAATGTTACTGTATGCATGACATTTAATGAATGGAGGCAGGGAGAAGAGAATAGGAAAAACAGTTCTGTCAGTGTGTGGTTCTGATGGGTGAGACAAGTCTCAAACAGTAGGTGTATGGAAACGCCACCGGGGGGACATGTAATTGTATTATTGCCATGATGCATTCAAACTTCATTTTTAGAAACTGCTCCATATAATGCCTTTTTGGGGCTTCCCTTTCCTGTAGTGTGTTATATAGGTTTTTGTGAATATAAATGGTCTGCAAAGGCTCAAACCCCAAAGTTCACCCCAGAAGGATTTTCTTACACACCCCCCTGTCTAAAAACTCTTCGATTGTAGTAATTGTTTTACTTCCGCGACAAAGTGACGTCACAATGTAACACTTGAGCTTCTATTGGCTAGTTTAAAAATGAAAAGTCTCCCTAAACATGCTGATGCATTTTTTTCCCATGCTGTTAAAAAATATACATCAAAAGAGAAAGAAGAATGTGGATAAGCAAACTACTCACATCATAGTGAGACTATCATGTATTAGGTAACAGTAACAGTAAGGGGACATGGTTAAGTGTTTATTAGAATAGCCCTCTCCGTGCTTGAAGAAGACACTGAAGTACCTTCATCACCTGAGAGCACACACACTTACCCTCTGAAACCACTTTACCCTTTCAGACCAATTCCTACTCTGTCCATTTCCTCTCCAACATGCTCTTCAACCCCTTACCTTCAATGATCTTCGTTCATTACTATTGTATAAAGTGAAAACGGTTGCTGAGACTTTATTCCCACCCTGCAGTTTGGTCAACATGTTTTCCACAGCTAAATGGCAGTTTGACAGTTTGTGCTTAACAACTTCAAAGTATTACATCCAACAATGGTGTCTTCTTTGTGCGACTTCAAGGACACAAATACACTTATTCACACAGTTGTTGGACAGTGTTCCAGTTCAGGATTGCATTCCACCACTAATTCCTGCTCTGAATTATTGATTGTTTGGTCCCTATTAAGGAAGACGTATGTGGAAATTGTAGTGATTTGTGTAGGAAGGCGGGATATTTAATTTATTTTACTTATTTTATGGATTTTAAAAAGACTAGTGTGCACTTACTGTATACTTAGGAGACTGTTTCTTATTTTTATTATGAATTATGAAGACACAAACACATAATAGCTTAGTTATAATGTGACTGCCAGTTATTTGCTTTCTCTGGAGCTGCTGTATCATCAGTTCCAGTGCACAGAAGAGAGATTATCCACTACCTGAATGCAAACCATCAGCACACTGTGAGACAGATAATTTAGATCTCCATATACCCTGTGCGTTGGCCATATTGCACTCTATAGTGGTTGGGTTTATTAGATTCCAGAGGACATATTTGTTTAGGCATTTCATTAACTCAAGGTGAGCGGCGGCGTCTGCGGCTAACGCTACGGAGAAGCAGAGCGGCTGAATTGGTTTCTTATCAGGTGAATGGCTGATTGTATGGTGAACCACATTACTCAGAGGGGGGGCACGGTAATGGGATGCAGCCTTTTCATATGGTCGAGGGAAGATTAATGACTTAATTATTGTCCAAATTGCCCAGGTCCAATGTAACCAGGCTACCAGGGGCTTTGCTGCTCCACTGGGCCGTGGTGTGAAAAGCCATGGTGCAGAGCCAGGTGGGACTGCCAGAACGTGTCGCTGCACCAGCCAGCCAACAGGGCTACTACACTGTTGACTTTAGGTCAGAAAAAGCACAGATTTCATGTGATGCAATGGCACATTCATGGCAAAGAATGTGATGAGTGTGACTTGCTATGGCACTGAATTATTGATGGAGTTGGTTCACGCAAAAAAAAAAAACATACATGTTACATCCTGGCATTTAAAGATGTATTGCTACATTTAATTATTAGCTATACTGAGAAGAAACACTGTTAAAAGTAACACTTAGCAAATAGTTAACTAAATAACTGGCAAACTAAATTAATAGAGAAATAAGTTCTTCCTCGTTACAAAACATAATTGACATTTAAAGATGATAATCGCATAATATAATTATTAGCTATGGTGAGAAAATAGACTTTTGAAAGTTAGCAACAATAACAAATAATGATTTAACTGATACATTATTTACATAAATAAATATATATATACTGTATGAGAATTACATACACTATTAGCAGAATTCAGATTACCATGCGAGTGAAGTAAAGCTGTGGGCTGAAAGATGAAGAGGTTCACAGACTGAGAGTCAGACAGGGACCACCAGTTTACATGACGTTCTGTGTGACAGTGACAGAAGGTGTTAGGGAGGGCACATATGGAGGGTGCCGCTGCAGGTCAGCCAAGCAGACAGACAGGAGGACAGACAGGAGGCCTCAGCGGGCACATGGAGCCAGGACTGACAGAGCAGGGAGTCACACATACACCACACTAATGCTGTTCATACAGAGCAACCTGTTTACAGCCACACTGGGGAGAAGTACTCCTTTACAAAGCCGAGTACAAGTATAAAGTAGCATCAAATGAAACTACTCAAGTAAAGTACAATTATGTCAGAAAATTACTTACGTACAATACTTGATTAAATGTACTTAGGTACTTTCCACCACTCACTACAGCCATGCTTGGTGAGTAATGGATTACATGTAAGGTGATTATGTAATCAAAATGTTTCTTCACTTGCATGTGTTTATTTGTATTTTATTTGCATCGTTTACTAAACTGCAGCGCGCTTCTCCTAATGGAAATGTTTTGTTAAGCTGTAAAGTCTTTGAACATCTCGGCCACCATAGAAACTAGTCATTGTAACAGAATAGATGTTTAAAGTAACCCTCTTAACCCTGACCTTAGAGAGTGAGATAAGCTTAGCGACAGAGTGTGTGGTAAACAGCCTGCAGGGTTCACAGTGCACGGTTCATCAGATTGCTTTTGATAGCCTTTGCATGCAATAGGAATGTAATTCTGACTCCCTTAAAGAGAACTAGCACAAGGAATGTCACATTTAGTTTACTAATTGATCTTGTTCATACATCATTCAGCAGCGATGTGGCATTTTCTGGTTACATTATACTTTACATATTATATGTGCTTTTCCTTCAGGATGCAAGCTGCACGTTTAAGCCGGTGCAGTGAAGAAGGGAATAAAATATGCACATCGCCTGCATACAGATCTAGGTTAAAAGGCCACGATCTCTTGGCTGTAAAAGGGAACGCAATGTGAATATACAATTAATTATTGTTGAGTGCATTAGCTGTCAACTGCAGTACCTGAATAATTGACCATGTTTTAATGCAGTCATTTATTTATATACAAGAGCCTGATGATGGGGATAATTAAAAAAGAAGATAATAAATAAAGATGATGAAGCAAAAAGGGGTCACGGCCGAATCAGCACTTTGTTTTTTAATTTATTGGTTTTTTTATTAACTTTATGGAGTCAACTTCACCAATTAAGAAAGTGGATCCGTGATAAACACAATGATACTCCCCTCTGGTTTACCCTTGCTCCTCTCTTTCTCGTTGCTAAACACACTCTGAAGTTTCTGCGGTGACACATCGATACATTTTTTCTTTTAAGGCGGTTAAAACATAACAAGGGTGTCATTATCTGGAAATTCTGGTTTGAACAAAAGAAGCTGTTTCCTCCTGCTCCCATACTCAGATGCCACTAATGCCTCTCATTTTTTAATGTAGCTTCGAATCACTCACGTAGATCACGCCGATCATGCAATCTGCATCCAGCATCATCCCCTCGAAGGTTTTAATGTGTAAATTGGGGTCAGGAACTTTATAAGCGGAGATGATCTTTTATAATCCTTGCTATTGTGTGCCCATGAGTACAGCGACCTCACAGTGTGCGTAGATAAGCACGACTTCTACGTTAAGCCACAAGTCATCTCAGTGTATTAAAGAACCCGAGCAGATGTGCTACATGCAAATTCCACGGATTGTTTATGTTGGGATATGTAAAAAGGATGAACTGTTTGGTAACAACAGGATGAAGTAGGTGAAGGCCTTCTAGTTATTGTGTTTGTTCAGAATGAGCATCAATTCAGGCCTGACCATTTCAGTTACTTCCCTTGGCTGATGTCATTTTAACATGAACTGAATTATGTCTTTCCACTTTTTCTCGCCGCTAGCTCTTTTGCTCTTCCAACAAAGCTAATAACTCAATAAAACAAAATATCTTTGTGTGCAACTGTACAAAAAAGAAAACAATAGCCCACACTGGTCTTTGCGAAATTACAAACTATTGACATGGATTTTGTGGTTTGTGGAGCTTTCCTCCTCGCCGATGCCTGTTTTGGAATTGTTAAAATGCAGAAAAGCAGCTTTCGGATTAAAGTCTTGTTTTCCCTGGAGCTGTTTGAGTCAAAATCCTCATCCCACATCCCTGTGGTGGACACCTCGGTTCAGCCCAATCTGCCCCGAGGGACTGAAGGACCACAGCAGTCTAGAAGTTGGATCATTGCAACGTATCGTATGCTTTTGTGTTATTAAAAGAACCATCATCTGGCACCATGTTAGACAATCACAACTACTTTTTTACATAAAATAGACCCTATTAGGGATTAAACTATAAAGTCTCCTGGGGTTATTTCATGATGGTGTTTTTCTCCCCCCAACCCACTCCCACTGCCTTAAACACCTCACTCCGTAACATAGTGACATCACTATGTAACACCACCACTTCCATTAGCTAGCGCTCCAATACATTGATTGTGATGATAGGATAAGGGGCCTGACTTCTCTAAGCGATTGACCAATCACAACAGAGCCGGCCGGCTAACCAGAGGGTGAAAAGAGGTACTGCAGCACAGGCAGTATGAGAAAAATAGAGAACTTTTTGAACATCAAAGCATGAAAACCTGTCACAGTAGAGGCACAATATAACACCATACAATTAGCATAATAGGGCCCTTTTAAGAATGTTTGGATGTACATCCATTTAATCACATAATAAAACATTTGATTTGTATGGAAAACTCTATCATTAAGAATTGTGGTAAATAAAAACCTAATATTTAATTATTCAAAGATAATTAAAGCTCAAAGTGCCTCCAGTACTGAGGATTGTATGGAACATCATCATATCCCCTAAGGAGCCATACTTTTTGGGGATTGTTTGAAGCTTTACTGAGTTGCTGCAAAATAATTTTCTCCGATTTCCTCTTCGGCGGAGTCGCATACATAAACGTATCTGGGTTATATCTCCTCCGTCTGCAGATTTGCCGGCTCGGCTTAGATTTAAACCCTAACCTCTGCAAGCATCAGAAAACTCTTCAAGCCCCTGAAGTGCCTATTTTTGAATTAGCTTATGGTGTGTATATGAGTGTATTATAGTCCCCAATCTTTCCCAGTGCAGATGGTTTAATGCTTGATAAACTGAAATCTCACTTTTGTAGCTTTACTGCACTGGAAAATCTTTATAGATGTAAAACCCACAATCCTTTGCAGCTGGGGAAACAGGGCAGGCTGCCAGCATGCTAAAAGTACATGCAAATGTGGGCCTCTCCCTTTAAGATGGCTCGATGTGCCGCTCATAAATGGACGGCAGTCAGAGAGAGTAAAGCAGTGGCAGCCTGTTTGGGAGGACCAGCTGGTTCGGGCCCTTTGGGAGAGTCTGCGCTCTGGGGAAACCAACTTTTTACAACGTAAAGGAAAAGGGATTTACGAGCCCTGACCTGTTCTCGCTACCTCCCCCCCATCTTCCCCAAATCATAGCGTTGCTCTCTGTACCAGAACGTCTAATCATATCAGAAGAACCACATGGTTGTAAACACATTTGGATGTAAGAAAGATATATGAAAGACTTGTTCTTTCTCAGAAGCAAATGAGTCATGTGGCAGCAAAAGTGTTTCCTTTTTTTCTTATGCTGCATCTGACACTCAAAAGTGTCACATCATGAGGTGGTGTTGTCGTGTTGTCAAAAAAAATAACTGAGCTGCAGGAAATAAAAGCTACTATTTTTATTGTGGTAATTTTCCCATACATCAGAATTAGAATCAGAAACAGTTTTATTGCCTAGTAGGTTAACATATACGAGGAAGATAGATTGTAAGAAAAGGGCCAACAAATAAAACTATTATAAGAAAAATATTTACATGTAATATAGATATACCCCCCCAAAAAAACATATGCAGTATATTATCACAACATATTGGTAAAAAGGAAATAGTACTAAATACATGCTCTTTCAGCAGATTTAAGAGTGACTGTGCCTGTCTTTAGTTCCTAGAGAACCTAAAGACCTCTCCATTCCTGGAAGTCTGTCCAATAAGGGTGTTTCGGACATGGGCACCCATGACTGACCTCGCTCTGCTGCCATCCATCCGCATTGGTCTCCCTTCAGCAGCCTTGCTTAATGAATGTGCCCATCATGTTCCTGACAGTACTTATTAATGAGGCTAAACAGTACAACTGCAGCCAAACAAGGACATGGTCAAAAAGAGTGGAGAGTGGAAAAGCCCACCAAAGGAGTGTAGCATAATAAAAGATAAGAGACGTAAATTAATGAGACGGATGAAAGCCTCACTTCTGCTTGCGTTTTAGCAGAAGCATGCCCCATTAAATGGGCTTGGATTCAAATGAGTGGAAATACCCCTGTAAACTCCATCTTTAATTGATTAGGGAAGTAGCTAGGTGTTCAAACACAGCAGTAAAACATCTATTGGAGATGTTTGAGCCAAACAGAGCCTTTTGTGTTCTGTGTTGTTGGGCCAAGGCCAGAGCGTCATGCTAGAAAAGACTCCAAAGCAGTCTTTCATATCAGACCCCGGGCTAGATAATGATGTGGGGTCTGAAACCTAATTCTTTGACAACAGCTGGGGCCTCCCATCCTCTTAGAATTAAGCAATGTGATGTACAACCTTGTAAGTTTCAAATGGACATACAGGCCCCTCTACTGGCCCCAGCGTATTAACCTCTTTATTGTCTCTTTGAGCTGTTAGCATATTTGGATAGACTGGAGATTTATTTATTATTTCAACACAATCTTTTCATAATCAAACAGAAGGTTGAGAGGGATAATCAAACACCCTGTATGTCACACAGATAATCATCCAGTGATGCACGTGGAGCTTTGGCTTTGACATGATAAATGATGTCTGCGACCCCTCTGCCCGCTCTCCCACTCCTCTGTGGTCTATGGCAAACTGTTCGAGACATATTCATCAAGGCCATTTACTTTTCCAATTCAGCCATCTAATTTAATTATATCAACTTACAATCCCTGTCGTTGTCATTATGACCGCTTCATTAGCTTTAAGGACATGAATAGAGCATTCATTGAGGGTAAAAACCTACAAATAAAGTATCCAATGACAGTGCGGCTCACCCACTTTGAAGAATTTATCTGACTTGACATAGCTATTGAAAAGTTGGTTTCCAGTACATAAATAACTTTCTTAAATCTTTGTTTTTTGTTACATTTCTAATTGTATGTAATGGCTTGCAATCCACATGATTTGAACATAATGATTGTAACAACAAAGCAAATGGCTTGAAACAACTGAAACATACATTTAGAGGCATAAATCAGTGAGTCATGTTGACACAATGGAAACCAACTGTTTACTCGACCCTGTGAATTATAGATTAAGTCGGGGGGAAAAGATTGTAGGTACACTTAGAAATGTGGAGTACAATGGAGACTTGTAGATTTGGAGTACATAAATTAGATGTAAGAAAATGGTTTTCATATGTGGATCGTTGCTGTAGGCCGTACTGCAGTGAAACGCAGACTTGGCGTACCGCTACATTCCTCCGTCAATTGGTGGAATGTCAGCGTAGCTTACAATTCATGTTCTGAATTACCTTGAAATACACAACACAGCTGGATTGCCATTTTCCCTGCATCTGAGTGTTTTCACTCTTCATATATTTTTTAGGGTATTTACTTTGCATTAAAAATCATTTTATTTCACCCCAGTTTGTTTTCTGTTACACCAAACTCTTATCGGTTTCTCAGACATGGCGACTGCCACCCCGCTGTCTGGAAGTTGTTCTTACGCAGAAGAAAACCGCAGTGTTCTCCTCCAACAGCTTTTTATGTTGGCATGTGTCCATCCTCTGTACATGAATACATGAGCTGCCTTTGTTTCTCTGCCTCTGTATCAGGTTACTGGGCATGGCTGCGCCGTGTGTTTAATGGAAATGCTATGCAGGAAAAGGCCATGTGGCAGTCTTAAATATATGTACATCCGTAATGGGATACTCGTGAGTTCCTCTTAGAGTAACTGTTTGCCTTATTAGGCTGTCGTCTTGTGACTGCAAACAAACTGAAGAGTACAGAGGGATGGAAGACATTCTTGAGACTTGTGTCCTGACTGGATACTGTATACATTATTATACCTCCGGCTCCAGGAAAGCAGGATGATATATGTGAGCTGCAGAGTCACAGGCCATCGTGGTGTAAAGTGCTTTGCTGAGATGAAATAAAGAACATCTATTTATCATCTGCTGGCAGCGGCACATTAGGACATGCTCGGTTCCTTGACCATCAGAGTTTATATGAGACATCACAATTTGATGCCTCGGATGGATGACTCTGTGTGGGTCAGAGGGCATGTGAGTAAGAGCTGATTAGCTGATGAAGATTTGGTTTAGTTTAATGTGCCTAAATAATGTTTAATAAAACACGAGATGAATATCCAAACAGTTGCTTGAATTCAATAAAAATGGCAAACTTTATTAAAAAAGATAACATATACTGTACTTAAAATGTATTTGAATACCAAGCATCATACAGTGGTCAAATGATTTTTCAGGTATTTTTTAGAGATTCTCAAACATACTTTTTATCATTGGCTCTACTCACTGTGGTCCTTTAAACACATGCTGTTTGCCAGGATACTCAGTTTCAAGTGTTTCTTTACATTAAAAACAACACAATAAATATTATCTAGAAACCACACACACAGCTGCAGAATCTCTCATTATGGAGGCGTGGAGGTTGTAATTTCCCAGTCAGCGGAGTTTCCTCAGAGAACGTGTGCCGGTGGAAAGACGTCTCTCTTTATGGCCGGGACTCAGGGGAGCCACTGTGCTGCAGGCTGAGGGCTGGATGTGTGTGTGCAGCACAGGCCTGTAGGGGATGAGCGTGGGGCTTGGTGTCCATAAATCTCGCCCGGCACCCCCTCCCTCTCTGACTCCCCAGCCAACCCTTCCCTTTCACACACACACAGAGGCTCAGACTCAGAGGCCTGCAGGCCTTGCCAGGCTCCCCCAGACAAAGCTTTTTATCTTCAGCCTCTCTTAGCTTTACACTGACCCACGGCACCCTGAACTAATCTTAATGGTTGTTGGAGGATGTGAGGTGATCACGCTCCCTTGACCTTATGGTTGTACTTGAAAGAATGTATAACGCTTTAAGTCACTGGGTTATTCAAGACTGGGCCACCCATGATGTAACACGTCATTGAGTCGTGTGTTTACTGAAAGAAAGTATATGATTACAATTAGCAACAGGTCAATTTGTAATGGTTTCAATGCAAAAAAAGTAATGAAAGTGTTGAATATATATAAAAATAATGTATGTTTTGGGTTGTTTTTTGTGAATATTTTTTTCTTTAAGATTGAAATAGTATTTACAATAAACGTACCACACACCATAGTTCAACTGTCCACCGTGACCACTGCTCAGTACACTCTGAGGTAATGCATTGGCTTCGTATCTTGGTATCTAAACCATAGGTATAACCATATTTAAAACCATTGGTAAAACTTAACCATTGGTAAAACCAATGTTTTTAGATAATTTAATAAGCAATAATGTAAACTTCACATTATAGCCAACTGTTTTCCATTTATATGTGGTTTTATCTTTTTTTGAAATAGCCTATTTGTTCTTTGTTATCTCAGTATTCTTTAAAAATCAACCTGCAGCGAACTAAAGCTAGATTTGTAAAGTCATCTATCTCAATCTTTCAACGTGTCCCGAATTCATACGCAGAAATAAATGTAAGGTGATGATGAAGTAGTTCTCGCAAAGACCAACCCAAATAAGGCAAGTTTCTAGGTTTCTAAATGCTGATTTATTGATTAGCAAAGTTTTGGCAATTATTAAAAACACATTTGATTTATAGTATGAAAAACCTCTGCTACGTTAATGAACTCTGTAAATCACAGATTCAATTGGGAATAACGACTGAAGGTACACGTGGACTACATGGGTGGATCACTGCTGTAGGCCTTGGAAAACCTATTTAAGCTGTTCTCTAGCAGTTGTATCACCTGTGACTCACGCTATTTGTTTGTATTCATTTATGTGCCATACAAATGGGTTTCCTGCATGTAATGCACGGTGGTCCAATGATTTTAAAATGATTTACTTGAAGAACATAGCCTGTTATCAGCCGTTTGACAAGCGTAAATGAATCACATGAAAATCACCGTTGACACTGGGAAGTCCCGGGAGGCTGCTTATGTGGTTTAGCCGGTGTTGTAACTTGCCAACATGCAGTGCATGTCTCGTCGTGAGACTCTCTAAAAGGCGGGCTGCAGTACATTACATGGGTTTTATGGCATTACGTATTACACCTTTGCAGTACCCGGTGTTTGGCTGCGAGATTAAAGATGCTGTAAAACTCAGTATGCGTGACTGTCAAGCATGTACTTACTTATTTGACTCATCCTTAACACACTGTCTTTGTCTCCTCGCAGCTCCATCCACAGTATCCATCATGCACCAGGTCAGCCGCACTGTGGACAGCATCACCCTCTCCTGGTCCCAGCCTGACCAGCCCAATGGAGTCATCCTGGACTACGAGCTCCTGTGTTATGAAAAGGTATCGCATCCTTCCTCCAAGCCTTCACTGATCCTTTTGTCCCTATCCAACTAAATCAATTCCACCCTAATGGTAAAAATTAATATTTTATTTACAGAGGTGGGAAATAACTAAGTACATTTACTCAAGTACTTTTGAGGTATTGGACTTTTATGCTACTTCATACTTTTACTGCACTACATTTAAAAGTAAATTAATGTTATTTAACTCTTCTACATTTATTTAACATCCTTACACTAGCTCCTTTTAACCAAATGCATTTCTAAAAAATAAACTAGTTGACTTACTCTATAATTCACAAAAGATTCAAATTATTCAAATATTTTACGAAAAAATCAAATGGTAAAAGGCTACTTGATGCAACAATATTATTTAAAATTGTCACATATATGAAAATAATTATACACGCAAATAAAGGACATTTAAACTTTTTTAACTTTAAGTACATTTTTCTGATAATAATATTGTACTTTTACTAAAGAAAGATTTTGAATTCAGGACTTTTATTTGCAATTAAGTATTTTGACGATAATGTTTTGGTAAACTCACATATACTGTACTTTTTCCACAACTGTTATTTATTTAAATTCAGAATACCCCCTCAGGATCTTCAGCACGTCCTACGAGGCGTACAGTCAGAGCTTCTGAACGTTGCTTAGAACTTCTGCTCATTCTCTTCCAATTATAATCACGGTCAGTCACTGGAAAAGGAAACGGCTCTCAGCCCCGCAGTAGGGCCGCTGGGGATTGATGTGCAGAGACTTGCGGTTGAAACAATGATGCGCTGACTGCTGTAAAAATAGTATTCGAGGGGCAAGCTCCATACTTTCTCACAAGAACAGTCACAAATGTGCTGTTTTGATTCAATGCAAAATGATCACTTAAATACATGCAGCCCTTTCACAGACATAGACAATCACGCATGTATACGCAGCGTTTGTCTAGCTTTCTTCCACACGCTGAGCCGTTCCACATTTGAATATAATTCCCCTTTTCTGACACTGCTGGAGAGAGCTGTCAAAACAATTGTCCCGGCCCCTGCTGTGGCTCAGAAGTGTGCAGAGAGCAGCGGGTTGAAGGCAGCAGCTAAAGGAGTCTCACTCTCCGCTCTCAGACCTGTCAGCATCGAGGAGAGGGGGACCGCAGTGAGATTCAGCTCTGATCATCAGAAGGCATGACTCAGAAAGGCCCGTCTGACCTGAAACTGCCACCATATTTACCTTCTTATCTGCAACTGCTGGATGTGCTCCTCTTTCAGTCCTGCTGCTTTATCTAACATTCTTTTTCTGATATCAAATCATGTGATTTGCTCTCTTGTGGTCAATGTGGTAATTCATGGGAGTAGCCCTGATTTTTCTCTACCATCCCTGCTCTCAGTATTTTAGTTACAGTCTCAGTGTAGGATTTTTTTTTTGCTTAGTAATAAACCATTTACAATTGTATTTGCCTATACATGGCTTATTTATGTATTTTTTATTTATTTAAATTTTATTTAGTCCAGGCAAGATATACACATCTCAGGACAGTATGTTGATACGACAATACTAGCTTGTATACCAACAATATATACAAATAAATATATTACAAATAAAAGTCAAAACAGAGGTGATAAGATCCCTTCAACATTTCAAATAAAGAATTTGACAGTTCAATACTTCCAAGAACCAAGAACACACATGACATGCAAAACATTTTAATTATTCCATATAATTCAATTCCAATTGTGTTTTGTGTCACCTTGTAATGGTTTAATGGCGCTATTTCTTTCAAAAGAATTGTCCCCAAAAAAAGTGCTGAGCTTAGTGATACTGTTGTATCATGTATCCCAGATCCAACCCATAGACTTTATATAAACATCATACCCTATCAAATCCTTTATTCTTGTGACCTTTCACAATAACCAACTCTAAATATTTACCATGTTGCTTTTTCTTCTCCTAGGACCAATCAGAGGTTAATGCTACCGCCATCAGGAGCCAGACCAACACAGTGGTGATCCGCGGCCTGAAGCCAGGAAGCATCTACGTGTTCCAGGTCCGGGCGCGCACCGTGGCCGGCTTTGGACGCTACAGTGGCAAACTGTACTTCCAGACCATGACTGAGGGTGAGAATTCAGCTAATGCTCCTAAAAGCACGCAGAGCTGTCGTCGCCTCTCATGCGCTGCCCATCGAGCCACCATGATATGGATGCAGACAGCTGCGGGGACGAAGGGAGTCATGTTGTGGAGTAAACAGTTCAAATATCCCAAAACCAGATCAGTATGGCATGGAATGTATTATGTCCTTCTCAGCAATAGAAAACATCCCACATGTTATACTGTCATTATTTTGTTATTCATATTCCAGCATTCATGATTTCTTTCCTCGATGTGGTACACGAAAGCCATATTTTTATGCCAAAGATAGCTTTTGCCATTTTTCATCCTAAGCCTTTGAGTCAAGGATGAGGTCGGAGTTGTCTTATCTCTGAAGAGAAACGACTGGGAGAATATTGAGTAAACATCATCGTGCAGGCTAATGTTGGAGTCAGGCCTGGGTTTTTCCCTCTGAACATCTCATTTCCTTCAGCCTGCAGCGCCCAGGGCCATCATTACCCTGAGCCTTCATACCAACATCTGATGCTGCCACACACAGATCCCAGCGCTACAGATATATCTAAACTGAGTAAACTGAAGATTAAATGAATTTAGCTTTTACCTTTTTTTAAAGGGAAGTATATTAGTTTAAAGTTATTCTTTAAATGGATTCTGTGTCCCATCCAAAAGTTGTTTCCTGCTCCAAGTAGACACTTATAACTCTTGTTTAAGGTCACAATATCCTTTTGTTTTAATACAGCTCTGAAAACATTTAACAGGAGGGAAAAATAATAAACATTTAATGTTTGCACTATAAACATTATTTTCAAACCCTATTTTCTGTATCAATTGGATTTTTATGTTACAGATATTCCAAGTGAACACTTATCTGTTCCGTTATTTATTTTGTAATACTTTACCAGTGGTACCTCAAATGAATGAATGCTGTATTTCAGAGTTTTAAACAATTCAAATGTGAAAGGCCTTTGATGAAACTGCAATGGTTTGCAGAGTTCTCCCTCTCTGGTTAAAGTTATGGGTAACACTTTACTCTTAATTCCTAATATTAAGCATTTATAGGTGTATATATACGCTTTTCATAAATAGGTACACATTAAAATGCAGTAATGTTTTGTCAAATACCAAACATCTTCCTCTTGGCACATTACTAGAGAGGCTGCTGTGGTAACAAATATAAAACATCGTTTTTGTCATAGAAAATGTGTTTTTATAGGAGAATGTTGACAAATACTGAAGATGAAGTAACACTGTTGACACATAATAGAGCTTTATTTCTCCATGTATTTAATGTTCAGACAGTATTGATGTAGTAGACGATAATACCTTTTGGTTTCTAATAGACAATATTCATGCTATCCAGAAGCAGAAAGAAAAATGTGAGGATCTTACTAATAATTGTATCTGGCTAAAAACTGGGAAGTTGTGTCATTTCCAGTGCTCCAGAGAAGGGCCTGGCTCTGCTCTGTGGGCTCGTTCAGTGTCTGGATCCTGCTCTTGGCTCCCTGATCCGTCTGGGTCGCACCCAAACATGCTCTCTCTCCTTACTTCACACGCTTTCTGCCAGATGATTTGTCCATATCTGCGGCATCTGACCACATTCAGCTTTTGGAAAAAATCTTCCATGCAGTCAGTCAAGATGCCAAGATAATCGCTGGTTCACCCGGCCATATGTCCGTCTGTCACCCATCGCCCGCTCCATATGCAACGGCTCAGATGCTCACCCATATGTTACAGCTTCTGACTGTGTGTGTGTGCTTGGCACTCTGTTTATGTATGGGTTTCTTCTTTTTTACAGAGGAATACAACACCAGTATTCAGGAGAAGCTACCTCTCATCATCGGCTCGGCAGCTGCGGGCTTGGTCTTCCTCATCGCTGTGGTCGTCATCATCATCGTCTGCAACCGGTGAGTCAGTCGAGTCTCAGTCTCTTTAAACAAGCATGC
Source organism: Notothenia coriiceps (assembly GCF_000735185.1). Classification (NCBI taxonomy): domain Eukaryota; kingdom Metazoa; phylum Chordata; class Actinopteri; order Perciformes; family Nototheniidae; genus Notothenia; species Notothenia coriiceps. Next base: position 211,952 of record NW_011356290.1, read on the forward strand.
TGTGAACCAACAAAATAGTTACACAGGCTGGTGGAGTGGAATATTTGTTCCTTTTTTGTGGTTTAGCTTCTATTCAAGGTTGCATGAAGTCTGTTAGCTTGTTAGCAGACAGTATTAACCTGCTTCTATGGAATAAGGTCTGTAGGTCTATTTATATATGTCTTCTGGAAATTGCTCTAAGAAGTGTGTGTAAGTTCATTCAGAGCAAAGAAAGAACGAGTCAAATTCCTTGTATGTACTCACTCTCAATGTGAGTTGTTCAGATAAAACCATCTGGTTTCCAAGATATTAATTCTTAATAGATTCCAGTCTTTCAGCAGCAGAAATAACACATATAGGTCAACATCGCTGACATTATATTTCTGTAGGTGATCCAGCTCAGCAGGAATCAAATGGTTGTTACTCTGCCAAGGTTAGGGTTTCAGTTCCCGCTGGGGCCACTCATATTAAAACTGCAGCTTAGCTCCTGCTCACTGTTTTGATTCACAGACAAAATTGAACAAGATGAATTTCTGACTATATCTTGCTAGTAGATATACCGCAGTATACTTCTTTCTTGGATAATGACAGACTAATGGCAAAGGATAACATATATGACATTCTTTATTAATCCCCTAGCGGAAATTCAGTTTTTCACATTGCGCATTGCATTTTTGGTTATTGTGGGAACATCGCCTGGACAAAATGGAAGAGTGTGCGATTGAGAGTTTTGCAAACTGTTGGACAGTTCTAATGCACTGTGATGGCCCATCACGGGACTTAACAGAGATATTTGAATATGTCCTTGTCAAACTTCTCGCCAGTTAAAACTTAGCTGACAAATTGGTAATGAAGTTAAAGAACATACCCCAATGTGTTGAAGCTAGTGTTGAATAATAGTTCCCCTTATAATGGGGTGAACAAGGCTAGCGACTGATGTGGCACTAAAAGCTGAATGTATTGGAAAAACATTCAATTTGAAAAGTGTGTTGACAAAATGATGTAAACATTTTATTGTGGAGCCTACCTTGTGATTGATGGCTTGCTAACACTGTGTTGTTGGTCAATGGAGCTTTCAGTGTTTTCTTCTTCCAACGATAATCAGAATCAGGTTTATTGCCAAGTAGTTGTACACATATAAGGAATTTGCGTGTGTGTACAGCATGGCGCATACATAGACACAAATTACTCAGAATTGAATAAAAGAATGCAGTAATGGAGTGTATGTGAAGTGGAGAGCTGTGCAGATGATAAAAAAAAAGGTAACCTTGAAGAGGAAAGTATACAGAGGGATGTGCAGGGTTCACAGTATTATAAATAACTAGATATTGATGAGCATTAATGCATGTTTATGTGGTTTTTCTAACATTTCGGTCACCTTTTGAAGGCTGTATAAAAAACCACTGCTGATATTTTGTATGAATCTATGATATGGACCAATAATTGGAACAAATCTGCCCAGAAGAGGTGGAGGAAATCGAATAAATATTTGTGTAGTGTAGCTGGCAGCTGTTTCCACTGTAGCAAACAAACAAATGCCTCCCTGGTTCTGCCTGTGATCTCTGTCAGTGTATCTTTAGTGCAGGTACACCTGGGGGTGTTTGATCTGTGTTCCTGCCCCTCCCTGCTCTCTCTTTTTGAACCGGAGCTAGAGTTCTTTGTCTTTCCCCCAGGAGGCGTGGCTTTGAACGAGGTGATTCAGAATACACGGACAAACTGCAGCACTACACCAGCGGCCACAGTGAGTAAACCCCCATCAGCACCGCACACACCTGTCTCCATGACTACCAACTCACACAGTCATCACCATGGCTGTCATTCAGCCCCTCCGCTGCCTCACACACCTGTCTCCATGGCTACCACCTTGCATGCTGGTGTCCTTGGCTACGGCCCAACCACGGCACAGCTTCATTTGCCCCCCCTCCTTGCGAGTAATCCTGTCTGTTGTTTGACTCCGCTCGCTCGGAGCCCGGATTTAACCACATCAAAAAACAAGTTTCAAGTGTGTGTTCTGTGGCTCATCACGTTTCATAGTTAACCAAATCCATTGTGGTGGAAATAGGTCAGTCTTCACTCATGTTAACGCCATTAGCATGCTAATGCCACATGCGTCATTTTCCATTGTTGGGAAAATTCTAAAGACTGTGTGAATGAATGGGATATCTCAATGATTTCCTGGGTTCATATGGTACAGTAGCAGAGAGCTTAAATGACAGTATTACAGAAATAAATCTGGAAGAGAAGTAATTTCCTCTTGACCTTTTCTAAGATATTAAAGCTAATCCATCGTTCTTCTGCATGGATGGAAAAACGCAGATCTCTTTAATTCCTCTAGTTTATGACCCCATTTTAATTTGTTTATTTGATTGTGTAATCATCTCCCTGCTTCTTCCTGTTTATGCTAATTCCACTCTAAAGGTAACACAATATAATCCGATCACTCTGTGCCAAGAAGTCCAGTCTGTGCTTCAGAGAAATGTGGGCCAGTATGACATGGTATTTCACAGCTATTAACAGAAGCCAATGCGAGCCTCCTGTCCTCTCACCAGTCAACAGTTCATGCCCCTGTTTTTTGTGCTCTTTGCCATTAAAGGAGGGTGGTCTGTTGAACACTGCTTCAGCTTGGGAAGAGATTGTGAGGTTTTAGTGATGGGGTTTTTTTCCTGGTCATATCCTCACCATCTGTTCATCTCTGCAGCACTTTTTTTTCAGCTTAGTGTGCCAGGGTGTTAGGCGGTGTGCATGTTCTTCTAGCTCTCCACCAGCCAATGCATGAATTCAGCATCCATTCAAATAGCCTCAGGCCTGATGTGGAGGTGAGAGCCGAATAATCGGATTTAAAACTCAGGCCACTTAAGTCCCTGCACACTTAAAGGCCACCTTAAGCCAATTTACCTGGCATCAGGTCTTAAGAGGGCCAATTTATTTCTTGGAGTGGAGCTGAGAGGTGCTGATATAGGGCCCCGGTTTCTCGCCTGAGTGTTAATGGCACTATGACTCACAGGAGATGAGGATGCCTTATCACAGCAAAGAAGACGGGCAGTAACTTGTCCTTGCTGACTGAATCGCTATACAAAGTAGCCACGAGACACTAGTCTTAACCACCATTTGTAACTACACCACCTCCTCCATCTCTTAACCTTCATCACCCTAATGTCTTCCAGGAAATGTAATGAGTGAATGCAAGAGGAACTGTTAATGTGCCTGGATACATGTGACTGTAAAAGTAGTCTAAGGATGACCAGAAACCAAATATTATAGAGGCTCTTTCTTTTTCCAAGTGACTCCAGGAATGAAGATATATATTGATCCGTTTACATATGAGGACCCCAACGAGGCTGTGAGGGAGTTTGCCAAGGAGATTGATATATCCTGTGTGAAGATTGAACAGGTCATCGGAGCAGGTAATGGAAAGATCTGACTGAAACGTGAATGGAATATCACACTTTCAATATTCAATATGTTGGAAAATGTATTAGTTATTACACCCATGATAAACCATTATTACACCCTTATATGCCTATGTTACACTGTTATTAGACCAAAATCAAACTCATGTAGCAGCACCATATTACACCCCTACTACACTGTCAACACACCCATATTACACATTTATACACCCATGTTGAATCCATGTTACACTATTATTACACCTATATAACACTGTTATTAGACCCATATTACACCCATGTAACACCATTAATAGCCATAGTACACCGTACAATACACATACAGTTATTACATACATTTTACACATGAGCAACACCTATCAAATACATATATCCCATAGGAAACAGAAACCATTTAAGGGATAAAATAACTTGATTTCTAAATAAGATCGCCCTGAGTTTAATAGAACCATTGCTTTTTTTCTCATGCTATTTCTTCACAGGAGAGTTTGGAGAGGTTTGCAGCGGTAACTTGAAGCTCCCGACTAAAAGAGAGATGTTTGTGGCCATAAAAACTCTGAAGACTGGCTACACTGAAAAGCAGAGGCGAGACTTCCTGAGCGAGGCCAGCATCATGGGCCAGTTCGACCATCCAAACATCATCCACCTGGAGGGCGTGGTCACCAAGAGCAGTCCTGTCATGATCATCACTGAGTTCATGGAGAACGGCTCTCTGGACTCCTTCCTCAGAGTAAGCAACTACTATTTTTGATTGTTTGTGTTGTCTTCATGTGTGTCACCAAGCAACAGCATCTGGTGCTGAAGTATGAAGCTAACACGTACAATTGCTAATTCTTAAATGGCCTCTTAAGGATGTTTCCAAAAGCCCATGTTAAATTGGCCAACTTCACAGCAGACATCAACGGTTTACAGCATGGGAGTTATGGCTAATTTTCCCTTTATGACAACCCTCAACCATTGAAATGATTTAAGGCAAGGCTGCCATCTCACCAGTTTTGAATTAGCCAAGAGTTGGGAGAAGTTTGCATTGCTAAGATTGTGATGGGTGGAGCAACCCACATTCAGCTTTACAACGGTTCTTCAGAAATCAATGGGTGATGTCAGCGAACTACATTCATGTTTTTATAGGGTCTGTCTTACGTAAGATATACAATTTATATTTTAAAAAACGTTAGTAATTACAGGCATGTGGTCTATACAATATAAATCAAAGTGTGATTATGCCAGGAATAAACTTAAATTGATTAGTCTTATAGAAAATGTCTGATAATATAAGTTAGTGAAGTGGCTTTTTTCTGCCAGGTCAGACAGGAAACAGAGAAATTCCAGTCACATTTATTAAAATATCACACTTGTATTTATTATGTGTATATTTGACATCAACAATATTGGATCTATACTGATTTAATTTACAAGTGACATTTTAGATAACATTTGCATATTTGGTAATAATGTATAAAGCTGAAAATGTTTTTATATTAAACTGTTCCTAATGCTGCTACTATTGACAGCTCGGCACTGTAGCTACATAAGCTAACATGAGCATTAGCATCACTGACTGACAAGATGAGCTGCTTCGCTGCTTTGAATCCGAGAGGACTCGATTCAGAGCTTTTATTTTGACATGCTTCTACAATTGAAGTGCTTGAGTTGTTTTAAAACCCTGCTTGTCAGTGTCTGTTAACTTTGACAACTGCCAAGCTTCCTGTCAGAAATGTACAAGACAGCATGCAAAGTGCGTGTTGTGATGTTTTGTTGTTCCTCACAGCATTGACATTAATCAACAAACTGCTCACATTTAATTGCCATTATAGTCAGTAAAATGAATAATTTTCAATTCAAGTTACATATTTGCAAAGACATTGTTTATAATGTTATACTTGAATGAAATGTACTCTTTCAATTGTGATTTTTATATAAAAAAAGAGAGTAGTGCTTTCGTTTGACAGATATCTGATAAACAAGGATTCACCTTCATGATTCAAACACTGACACACACAAACTCTTGTATTTACACACATATTTGTTTAGAATTTGACACGGTTTATACAATCATGCTCAGTAATACCACTTCAAATACCTGCTGGCATTCACAAAATACGGTCAATCATATGTTCCTCAGAGGTTATGTCGGTTCCAATAATCAATACCATTATCCACATAATAACAGGGTCTTGGGATTGCATGGCTTTTGATTCTGTCTGATGTTTACCTAGTTTTGTATGGAATTCATTGCACTCTTAGTCCTCTACTTACTATTCAACACTGTATCTGGATGCGTAAAAAATACTGCACACTTGTGTTTCCTTGACTTCCTGACAAGAATTATGCAGAGCTCACAGGCTCAAGGGATTTTTAATGTTCATAGTCTAACCAGAGAAAGATACTGCACAGAACCGGCAATGCTCCCTCATTTACTACCTGCATCAATAATTTAAATACTTTGCAAGAGTTAAAATGAGATGTCAGATTTTTAAAAAAAAATGAAGATAGCTATGAGATGAGATGAGATGCCACACAGACTTTCACCGTCTGTCTTTGGAACTCAGTGAAATAAAAAACGTAAGCTTTCAAAAAGCTCCCTTCTCAATTTTGACAAAAGCAGAATAGGACCTCCCTCAGATTTATAGAATTTAGTTTTATACTTTGAATGGTTTAATGGGAACTGTCAATTTAATGTAACACTGAGAGTATGCCAGCGTTTTGCCACAATGCCAGATTATAATTAATACGAGCCATTGCCTTTCCTGAAGTAAAACGTGTGGTACACCATATTCTTTAGGGAGCCCTATTATGCAGATGTTCATGTTCATATTTCTATTGTGTGTCTCCATTCTTTAATGTTCAAAAAGCTCTTTATGTCTCTCTTACTGCCTGTGCTGCAGCACGTCTTTTCACCCTATGTCTGAAACCAGAGCCCAGTCTACTCTGATTGGTTAGCTGGCTGGCTCTGTTGTGATTGGACAACCACTTAGACATGTAAAATGTATTGAAGCGCTAGTCAATAGAAGTTTGAGTATTACGTAGTGATATATGTGGGGGGGGGGTGTGTGTGGGAGAGAACATTTGGGATGTTATGGGATAGTAGTGGTCTAATCATGGATAGTGAGGTGGGCTGAAGATCGGAAGGTTGTGAGTTCAAATCCCGCCAGGAACACCACCACTAGTGTTCCCTTCAGTAAGGCACTTAGCCCTTAGTTACTCCAGGGAGAATGCCCTGTAATCGGTAATTGTAAGTCGCTTTGGATAAAAGTGTCAGCTAAATGAAATGTAATAATGTAATAATAATAATGTTAGCCTTTGCACACCATTTACATGCAGACCTTTATAACACACTACAGGAAAGGGAAAACCCCATAAAAGCATAATAGGGTCCCTTTAACTGCAGTACAAAAGCAATATGCCATCAATAGTTGTTCTACATATGTGTAGTATATTGTGAAATAGGCAGGCAATTATTAAGAACCATTTATTTCATGTAAATTAAAGAACTAAACAGCATTATGAAATTGCCTGAAATTGCCTGAAATATCTTGTTGGGGAGTTTTGTACTGTTTAATAGTAGTGAGTTTAAGCTCTCTGTTGCAAGCCAACATCAAACACTTCCTCAAGAAGAAGACTGCGAGCTCCTGTCAGCACGCTGGTGAGAGTGAGGCTTTATTTGCATTCTGCCTCCCGACCTCGGAGGCACAAAGCATCAGCTCTTTTTGGAATTTGATCTCGCGGTGAAGGGTGTTTGTGTACATGTAGATGTTTGCTAAACATATTTGACAGCGCATTGGATTGAAAACAACAGGGAACTTCTGTGTCTCCTGACAGTGACAGTTCATGACAACAATTGCTGACAGTGTCAAAGCCTCTGAACACGGTTTCTTGTCTCCTTTGAGGTGACTGGTGTAAAATGGTCACTGAAGTCTGTGCTGAGCTGCCTGCTGAAGGATTGTCACCTCCTGCAGAAAAACACCTGCAGGGTAGAGAGACAAAGATAATAGATCAATCAGGGATGGACCGGTGCCTGGAACCGACTATAAGCTATAAAAGAACAAACGCCTATGTTTGATACAAAACATTAATTTAATAGAAATTCACACAGTTCAATTATTCCACTTAACTTAACCTCACATACTCTGGAGGAATCCTGCCAATTAAAGTTTATGCAAGCACAGCAAACAGATATAGTTGCAATGTGTATTTGGGAGAAAGGCACCATGAATAATGCATTTTGCTTAATTGCTATGGTGCACGAGGAAGAGCAGCTTGACGTGAGGAGAGGCATCCGCCAGGCTAATGAGCAGCACTGTTTGAATGAGAAATAGGCTAGTGGAGCGGTCATGCAGCAGTTAACATGGCGGCGCCCGGGGCACTGCTCTCCCTGCCCTTCCAACTCCCTCTCTTGGCCTTTCCGTCAGTTCACGCCCTCCTCCAACTCCCAGGCTCCATTCTCTGGAATCCCCGGTTTTCCGGGCGTCGTGGTGGGTGGTGGGGCGAGTGCAGGTGTGCACAGTTGGAGGCACAGCTGCACCAGAGCTCCAGACGCTCCCCATGCATGGGGTAAAGCCCCTCACCAAACCGAGGAGGGGAACAGCTGTAGACAGCCAGCCAGACCCCGGCTTAGCCCTGCAGAGGCCAGCCCAGACCTGGCCCTCAGTGTCTTGCAGGGCCTCTTCGCAGAAATTAATACCATAAGTAGCTTTTCTACATTAGCCACATCTGGGTTGGGTTACAAGGAGACATGTCACAATAAAATGATTATAATTTTTCTAAAATTTGTGAATTGGGAATCAATTTAGCAAATTATTTTTTGAATAGAGGGTGCATAAATTAGTTCTTAAAGTAAAATTCAGTGAAACAAACACATATTTCCCTTTGTTTTACAAAGGGACTCATCTCTAAGCGGTCGACCAATCACAACATAGCTGGTCAGCTAACCAATCAGAGCAGACTGGGCTCTGGTTTCAGACAGAGGGTGAAAAGAGGTGCTGCAGCACAGGCAGTATGAGACAAATAAAGAGCTTTTTGAACATTAAAGCATGGAGACACAGTAAATAGATATATGAATATGATCACTGTAAGAGTACATTCATGAACAACAGAAGATTCTTTAAAAATCACAATAGTTGACATTTTGCATAACCTTTTGGTACCACTTAGTTGAAGTCATCTTGACACAGACGTTACCTAGTCATAATACTACCACATTATTCTGCGCTTTGAATTGAGCGAGCTCCCGCCGTTTTTCAATATAATCAAATGAAGGCAGCTGGAAGGCCATGTGTGTGAGCAGTACTGCACAATAAATGTATGACTGTGTTTCATAACCACTTGGTGTTCTTTTTGAATTGTAAGGATATGATGATAAAATGAATACTCTCATAAATTGTTAACTTAAAAGTAATATCTATCAACACAAAACCATGAAATCATCAAACACTAAATACCTACTGCCACTAAATCAAATCTAGATTAATGGGGTCTGAGTACATTTATGAGATATTGAGCTCCCAATTGGAACCATTCAAGTTTCATCAAATCTAATACAGCCTTTTAAATTAAAAGCCCTCATAGTTTGTTTCAATGGAGCCAAAGCAATCAATTTGAAGTTTAAATTGACATTTACTAAAGCAAATGACCTTTTATCTGTACTGTTTTAAAATCCTTTTTATATTCCTGTTTTATATGTAAGCAAAAAAGCACAGTTTGGCATCTTACAAGAAATGTATTTAGTTTTTTTTAGTGGGTTAGGGTTAGTGGTGCAGTGACGCGTCCTAATACCCGGAATAAGCTGCGCATGGGTACCTTCCTGAACAGGAAGGTACCCATGCGCAGCTTATTCCGGGTATTAGGACGCGTCACTGCACCACTAACCCTAACCCACTAAAAAAAACTAAATACATTTCTTGTAAGANATAAAGATGTGTCCCCGGTGTGTCGGGAACTCACGCAGCGTCAGAAAATAAAACCCTCTCTCTTTTCCTCCGTACCCAAATCTCTAAAAACGGGGGTACAACAGAGCTGATCCAGATTTGCGGCCGATATGACGTAATGTCTGAAATGTGGACCCACGGCCCTATCAGAAACGTTGCTATCAGAAACAATGCCCGACTGTTTTGGACGTAATATGGTCGGTGCATGTTTACATTAGCATCGCTAACAGGAGAGCATGTGTGTGAAGAAGCAGGAAATAAAAAGGAACTCACCTTGTGGTATAACCGGCAAGAGAGAAAGCCTTTGAGCTCCATACTGTTTCAGAAATAATCCTTGATAATCCATGATATGGCGTTTCATCACGGCAGTATTTAGTTTAGACAGTAGCTGCCGGGTCCACCATGAGCTCAGCCCCCTCCTTTTTTTTTTGTATCTTTTTTATAAAGCTTTATACCCCAAATCAGCACTTTTGAAACAGGAAGTGAAATAGAGTGATATGAGGCATGGCTAGAATGGGTGATCTGTTTGGTATTTTGAGCAAAACACTTCATAGACATGTTTTTTTATATATTTTTATATATCTGAGACCTATGCTATTGCCTAAAAATAGCATGATAGGTGACCTTTAAATTGAACTTGGTGAACCCTGCAATGAAATGATCGATTCCCTTTAAGCCCTGCAGAGGGAGTCATTGAACTGTCCACCAACACAAAGAGCACCTTCCACATACTGTGTTTTTGTTTTACCATGCTGAATTTTAAGTTTATTTGAACATGAATAAAACACTTGTTGACTTAAATCCATGACAGCTGTATGGTCTGTATTTACACAGGTTATGGGCTGATAATGTTTGTGTGTAATCTTTCGACTTTCATAATTTCTGATTCTCTGTCTCTTCCCTCCATGATTATTGGATCAGTGTCTCATCACACCAGAAGCAGTGTACTCCAGGCAGAAGTGGGAAAAAGGCATCTGAAATTATACTAATTTCTGTTTTCTTTACATGAGTCTAAATGGATGTATTCCCTCTGCCAAAGAGGTTGTGTTTTTTAGTTTGGTTTGTTTGTCAGCAGGATTACTGAAAGGTGGTCGAAGGGTGCAACATGACCCAAGGAAGGACCTGTTACATTTGATTAATAATACATTTTATTTAAGGTGCCTTTCATGACACCCAAGGACACCGTACAATTTGTTAACTATTCTAAGCGGTAAAAGCAACATACAAACACAAACATACCATCATTTTCGGGAGGATTCAAATCATGAGGTGTAAAAACAACACATTTTTCACTTTTAGGCATTGGCATTGGTAGAGCTCTATACTCTTATAATACCCTGGACACTACTTTATTATGTAGTCTGTAAAATATGAACATTAAAAGTTACAGGGTCCATCGTGATTTCCAAAAAAGTATGGACGACCAAATGATTTAAAATCCATTAACCTGAGAAAAAGCAGAGTATCAACAAGTCTTTTTTTTTTTTAACATTTTGTCTTGATAATCAACAAAGAGTTTCATCAAAACATATTTAAAATGTTCTGCTTAGATTTTTAATATAATGCCAGCATTTGGAAAGGTTTTCTATGCAATATGTGACTAACAGTGTTACCCAAAATGTGATTTAGTCATAAGAATATGGCAAAAGCACATTTGGGTAGTATTTGAATTTGAACCACATTGTTGTCATCACGTTAACTTCACCACTACTCTGTTAATAATAAGTGTGTGCTAAAGCTCTGAAAATTATTTGCTGCATGATGGAAGAGGCAGATCTCTCTTTGTGTGGGACAATCCGCGCTCTGTGATGCAAAAAGCTTCACTGGGAATCTGGCCCGGGTCCAAAGGGAGCTCCACGGGTGGTCCAGCATACTGTACAGAGAGAGGCTGGACATGTCCCCTCCCCCAAACTTCACCTCCCTCTCATACACTCCCCCTTCCAGTACCTGCAGCTTTCAGCCCGTTATCTAAACTCTCAAAGACACACACCCTTTACCCAGGGTGTCCAAACTGCGGACCATTTTGAATCGGCCCTCAGCCAATTGAAAATGCATATGAAATACGGCCCACAAATGAAACTTGTGCTTGTCTTGTATTGTACTTCTTAAATATAAATGTAACAATATATTACACAGTAGTGTTCACGTGTTAATGAGACCACTTTTCAAATAAATTCAGTCATCAAACATTTTAGTTGATAAGAAAAAATCCCAATGACTTAATTACATAACAAGCTTGAAATAGACCCTTCCTATTTCTCCTTATTATAATCAATCTGAGGCTTCTTCTGTTTTAAGGATGAGCTGCCAACAGTCACAATCATCATTTACCTACATTTGATTGATTTTGTTAACTTATAACTGAACTTATGAGGCGATATACCTCTAGTGAGTGGCCCAGCCCTTCGTATATTTTTCTGTATGTGGCCCTCGGTGAAAAAAGTGTGGACACCTCTGCTCTACCCAGCTGGCCCTGACGAGGAGTGAGGCCGACACATGCCAGCAGAAACCGCCATGCCTCCCACTGGCAACGCTAACAATGAGTTCCTCAAAGGCAGCACCGGCTGAGGGGAAGCTTCTTTTTTTTTTTTTTCCAAAGCTCTTCTGCGTGATTTCTTCCTTTGGAGTGCACGCTCCTGAACTTTCGACAGCTTTCAGCTCTCTAATGTCGGCACTTCCGCAACTTCTGACTCAGAGAGCAGATTTATTGTCTCCGCCACAGAGCTCGTATTGTCTGCAGCTCGGAGGCCTTGGCACTCACCGTCCACAGCAATTAACTCACTGAGAGTGGCCACGGTTTTTTTTTTTACAGTGTTTGCTTTATTTCAAAATTCAACAGGCTTTTGCTCTTTTTCAGATGACGTACAAAACGTGTCCTGCTCTTCTTGTTGAAGTTGAACATCTTGGCAACGTTGACTAGACGTTTACAGCATTTGAATGATGGCACTGTTTTCCTTTGTGAGCACATGACATCAATGGATGCTTAATATAATAATAATCCAAAATGATGATGTATTTTTGGAAAAGGTTATAAGGTTTTTAAAACTGGCAGATTAGAAGAATAAGAAGCATGAAATGGAGCAGCTAGAAATAACACAAAGCTCTGATCTTTCTTGATAATTCACGACTTCAAGGGGGATTATTACCCCTTTCATTGATAGGGTGTTTTTCTGTATGTTTTTTGGATGCACAGCCTAGCGCAGATGTGTTAGAGGCTGATTTGTCTTGATGATGAGAAACCCTGCAGGCTCCTCTCATGCTATAAAAGGATTAGTGAAGTCTGGCACTCTTACATAACCACTGCTAGCTCCTGTGCTGAACAGTCAAATGTAAAACTCTCCACCAACTCTTTTATCCTTTTAACGGCCGCTTTACACTCCTGAGGTGTCATTCGCCAAACTCTGGATGGATACATTGTGTTCACATCTTTATTAACCGACAGGCTGCACATTTCCTAGAGGTATTAACTGCTTTTGCTGAAATATCTTGAGAACTATTGGATGGATTGGCAAGAAGTTTGGTTTAGTAAATCATGGTTCCCAGATGATAAATCCTTGTAACTTTGGTAATCTTCTGACTTTTCCTCTGGAGCCACCATGAGGTTCACATTTATGTTTTTTTTTCTGGGAAATGTGTGAACAACTACTGGATAGATTGCCAAGAATGAATTTGCTGATTTCATCTAGCGCCAACACTAGCTCGAATATGCTCATACATTTATGACAAAAACCCTGCTCAAATTATTGCAATCCCATCAGCCTCAGCTGTATTTTATGGCTTTGTTTAGCGCTTATTAGCAACTGTTAGCATGCTTACTTGCTAACATGATAGACATTGCACCTTGCTGAATGCAGCCTAACAAAAACAGCAGCATGTCTATAGACTTTTTTTTCTTGTACTTTTATTGTTAAGCCAACAGCAATGCCTTAGTGTCATTAGAGTACATGAAAATACATGAGAAAGTATGACATAGTCTGTTGGTGTTAATATCCCTCACACTCAGGGCTAATGGACGCCCGCACTAGCATTCAAAGTTTGAGTTTTCCAACTGTTCTCACATGATACTATTATAATGTCATAAGCATGTGTTCTGAATCACATTAGAAAAATTAACCAGTGACTGATGTTTAGATATTGACATAGCTGTTTTACTGTGGCTCTGCCCAACTGACTGAGATGAAAATCAAAATCATGTGTTTTATATTAAAAGCCATAAATGTTAAAAAGAAAATTCTCTCAGAATTATAATATTTGTCCTGTATTTTTCTCCTCTCCCCTCCTCTTAGCAGACATGTGTGCAGAGCTATATGTGCATGTCCCCTCATGAGAAAGCCATTTATCGAGACCTAAGCATGACTAAATATATCACAAGAAGAAAGTCCTTGGGGACGTCAGAGGCACAAAGCATCCTGGGTAATTGAACACACACTTGGCTGAACTTGACCTTTTCCATCCTCTCTTGGTGTTCATAGCCAATACATGTACGTTAATGTGCTGCTTTTTACACCTTCTACACCCGAGTGGAGGGTTAGTCAGCACCATCTGCCCAGGGTCAAATACAGGTTCACTTATTAGCATTTTTCTGACATTTCCGAAGCATGGACTGTAGCTTTCAGCAGCGTCATGACTACACAAAGTTGGTTTTACCATTATGGTATGAGCTAGCGTTGTATGGTGAGTGTGTAGGAGAGAAACTTTGGGATTTTAACCTTTGCAGACCATTTACATGCACAAAAACCTACCCAATACAGGAGAGGGAAACCACCAAAAAGCATAATAGGGCCCTTTAAATCAGATCACTTTTTTGCATTTTCCAGATATTTTGCTTTCTGCGATTTGGATTTTGGAGCCTTAGTATGAGCAGAAATGTCGATAATAATTTCTTATTGCATCAGACTGTAAGCTCATCTAAACTAAGTATGGTGTCTCAAAGTTATATATTTCTGTAAACTGTGAAGACAATTTTAAGTTACTTTTCGTCCTCATTTTCTCTTCCAAATTCATTTGGTTAAGGATGTTTTTTTTAAACTTGTCTGACCAACAAGTTTCTCGTGTTTTTCGCTGCATCTGACCTCTTTTTCATGTTTTTGCCCCGTTCCCACATGTCGTCAAGGAACTTTGGTGCAAACAAATGTTATTATTACCAATAGAAATGGCGGCCAAAACTAAGAAAATAAAGACCTAGGTTGTTTTGTAAACCGGAATTCACTAATGAGTCTAACGTTTTATTTTAAAGAAAACTCAATTGGCCTTTTTGAGACGCGTCCCAAACTCCAAAACCCACTCAAGCTCAAGGAAGGAGATCAAATGGGACACCAAGTGGAGACGAGTAGGGAGACTTTTGTCTTTTGCAGCGCTCCGCTTCACTGTAGTCACAGAGGCTCCACTGTTTGGTGCCCAGAAGAGAGCAGAAAGACAGGCAGAGAGGCCCCTTCTCGACAAAATGGAGCATAAACACAACAAGCCTTTATTCTGCATTTTGGACCTGCCATCCGAACAGCAGCTTGTCATTAAATTAACATCACAGCAGGCGCGTGCCCTGGCCCTTGCTTCCCGGTGCATTGTGGTGCACTGAGGAGGAAACTCATTCTTTCAGGGGATACCAGGTCAAAAAGCAGGGGCGGCATAGACCCGACCCAGCAGCCTTGGCGTTGAGGAATGGGAACAGTCGCCGCTTCACTGTTTTGCTGAATGGACAACCTTCTAATCCCTGGCAGCCGTGGAGGACAGAGACAGATTTGCTTTTTGTTTTTGATGTTGTGCCACTTTCTCGTCAAATCCACCCCGAGGACCAGACTGAGGTCCGAGCCAAGCCCTCTGACCGCCACCGAGGCTGCGACACGTTTCACTGCAGCGAGGCTCTGTTGGCCCCGAGCATCACACGCATGGGTCGTGCACCTGCTCCGGGGAAATTATTTGGGTGCGAACCCCAATGGTCTTCCAGTTGAAAGATTTGTATGGTAGCACTGCACTGCCTGGCTCTTGAACCAAAACAGTAAATTAGCCCCAGAGAAGAACTGAAACACTTAACAAATAAAATAAAACAAGAGTTCAAAAATAAATGTAAGACAGTATTTTACCTTGAGCTGGTTCAACTTGTGTGAATACATTTCTTTATCTAATAAAACTATCCTAGAAAATAATTGTCCCCAACTCAACAGATCGAGAAATATGGATAAAACCCCTCCAAAAATCTGAATAAATAGAACGTTTATCTACTGATGGTTGTTAAAAATCTAATCTTGGTTTTGTTTTTTGTACAACAGATACACACGTGAGCTTCAGGCCTCTAATGTCAGGCACTTGTAATGTAAAGTTAGAGTTTAAATTAAGCTGGTTTGAATACCAAGAGAAACACCCAAAAGTGTAAATTAAACAATTTCTTCTTAATAAAAATGTAGTAATTTTGAGATATTTACAGAAATGTTTGCACTGTGGCTCTTCTGCCTGCCTGTCCATCCATCTCCCATCAGAGCACGAGGGTCCACAACCTTTCCCCAGCACATACCTGCAGATCCTCCTCAGGGAATCACTCACAGTTCCGGGTCAGCCTGCATTGACGGACATTGATCATACACAGACCAGCATAACATGGGGGTGTAGGTGGGCTTCGGTAGTGAACTTTACCAGCAGCATGAATAACTTCAACTGGATTCAGTAAGCATTGCAAGTAGCGACAACACAAACTGTCACTGTGCCAAAGAACCTGAGCAGCATATTTATTTTACACATCTGCTTAATGCTACGATTTCCATTTCTATATCATCCTTTGTTGGTGCTTTTTTAGCCTTGTTCAATAGTACAGCAGGAGATAAACACAAAAGGAAGAGAGAGAGGGGAAGACATGCAGGAGAGGGCCACTGCAGTTAGGACAGAGGCTTTGGTCCCGTTTTACCAGGTGAGCTCCGGATTTTCTATTTTTATTATGTTTAACATGTTCTCTCCCTCCTACGTTCACTTTTCACTGTTTTAATACCATTCTCTTCAGTCGGCTGCTAAAACAAAGGCGAAAATTGCATAAAAAAGAGGAGAAAACACTTGCACCTTCATTGTAGTATTAAGCTTAAAGGTGGGGTAGGTAATTCACTTCAGGAACATTTTTTGTTATATTCCATGGAATGTTCTTAACATCCCGATAGCAATGAATATATGAAATGCTTTGACAATAGAGAACCGTAGTGACGCGTCCTAAAACCCGGAAGTAAACTCCTTCCGGTTCCTTCGTCTCCATAGGATTTAGGAAAATAGCTCGAAATAAGGTCTGTGGTTGACACACATTTAAGAGACGGATCACGTTTTGTTCAGCCGGATAATCTCCACATCTCTACCCTACTTTTATAATTTTCTAA
>NW_011356290.1:228658-245665 GCF_000735185.1 Notothenia coriiceps
AACATTAAAGCATGGAACATGTCACACGATGGCACCAAAACAAACCTGGAAATTAACTTCCAGATGATTGCATTATTCCCAACCATTTCATTTGAACTTAGGAAACTTACAGTAGTGCAGGACAAAACAGATGGTTTTCAGGTCTGTGACGAAAGATTTGTAGACTTTTCGTGCTGTCCTAATATCAAATGGGAAGCTCTTTCCACCATCAATTTGTAATGGCATAATCTTTTGTTTGCACAAAAATGAGACAACCAGATAATACCGTACAGATTGGACAAATCCTGTCCTGTGTTGCACTCAGTCCTCTGGGCACGAACACTAATGCGCACACCAACAAGTCCTCTATGTTGGTGTGTTCTTTAAATGAAATAACAAAATGTAATTGTTTTGTACATGTTCCCCCAGGTGACCCATATACTATAGTGATCTGTTTTTAAGAATTGTTAACAGAAATGGTCCTTCTTTTTTCAGCAAACGATGGGCAGTTCACTGTGATCCCAGCTCGTTGGTATGCTGGCGTGGCATCGCCCAGCATGAAGTCCTGGCCGACATGAACTAGCTACACCGGCGACCTCGCCTGCCCCGGAACATCCTGGTCAACCAGCCAACCTGGTGTGGCAAGGTGTCGGACTCGGTCTCGCTCACGGCTTTCACTTGCGCGCAGGCACGAGATAATTCCGACCCAGACTACACTAGTGCTCTTGTAAGAAGTGAGGGGATCACAGTTCAACACCCACTGCAGTCAGCATGTCGTTGTGTCCTGGGCCAAGACACTTCACCCCCAAAACTTGCTCTGCACCCCAAATTGCTCCTGTGGGGATTGCCTACAGTATTGAGTATGTAAGTTGCTTTGGATAAAAGCGTCTAACGAGTAACATGTAATGTAAAGTGAAGTAATGTGAACATTCCTAATGAGAATATCATTCATCAGGTACACGATAGTGCCATTCCTAACAACATGCCCTCACCTGTTCTTCCAGTATTTTATGTACCATGCTTTACTCCCAGGGGTTTTGTTATACCAACCTCCCAGTTAGGTTACAGTCAGCATTGTTCAAGTGAACCGGTGTCTCTCTCCGGAGTCAGGACACTGTGACGGTCGGGTTTTGGTCTCGCTTTTCTCTCTCGCTTCCCCTCGCTGAGGTTGTGCTCTTTGTGTTCGCAGGGAGGGAAGATTCCTATCCGATGGACGGCACCCGAAGCTATCCAGTACAGGAAGTTCACCAACGCTAGTGATGTGTGGAGCTACGGGATCGTCATGTGGGAAGTCATGTCCTACGGGGAGAGGCCTTACTGGGACATGACCAATCAAGATGTATGTATTTTACTTATATTGCTGTTGATTCTTGAGTCAAATCCCCCCCTTAATTTTTTTTAAAACAAAGCCTCACTAGTCACTACACACATATATCATCTTCTTCCTGACTTTCATGACAGCCCCAGATTCCTCAGGGATACATTTTGTCATTGTATCGTCTTTCCCACAGCTTAAACAGCAGCTTTCACTCATGGGTTTTATATGAAAATCCCCCCACACTCACCACAGAGACATAATCAGATCATTTGAAATGCAAGGCAGCGCTCAATGGACAATTTCTGCTCTTGACTGGAGCCTCCATTTTCCTATCTCCCTCTGGGTAGTGGAGGGGTGAAGCAAATTATGGCGCGAGAGATAATGAAAATAGTTTCAAATTGAAAGTGAGAACACAAATGTGCTAAGAGGGACAGAGGACCTCGACGGTTATCTTATTAGCAGCTCCAGACAGTGTTTCTGCTCCATCGGGGTCCCCGTTTGGAGGTCTCATGAATGAGATTAATCTGAGGCTGAATGGAGCTCCTTTAATGGATCTGGTAATGAGCAGGGGATCGTGCGTCCTCGGCGCAAGTGTCCTCCGGGTTATTTCACTCTGTTAACAGAGCAGCACCTCTGCACGCCCCTGGACCGCCAACATCACCGGCCCCCGCCAGACAAGTCCTTAGTGTAGGCTTTGCAGAGAGAGTGAGCACTAAATACTTTGTAAAGGCCACAGATGAGGTCACAGCTGGCAGAAATGTGTAGTAGTTGGAATAAGGTTTATGTTCCTAATGACCCGACTGGTGTTTAACAAGTCTTCACATTGAGAACTAATGCAGTGATTTGTGCACAAATATATATCTTTATATGTGTTAAAGTAATAGCTAACAGTGTGGACTGTTAGGCAGTGAGACAAAGTAATGACTACAGCAGTTGTTTTCACCACATGGTGAAAGGCACAGATTACATTATTATATGTTCACTGAAGAAAGGGTCATCAGTGCATGTATTTACTCCTGATTAGCCTGTTGTTATCTTTACATAAAGAGGCCCTATTATGCTTTTTGGAGTTGTCCCTTTCCTGTAGTGTAGTGTGTTATATAGGTTTTTGTGCATTTAAATGGTCTGCAAAGGGTTTCCTCCAGAGGGAGTTTCATCTTTAAATTCGGGGTAGCCTACTGTAAACACATATGTAGTTTGAGGAACTTATTTACTGTACTTTTGTATTGTATGCTACTTAATAGCTTACTATGCTCAGGGGTGCACATAACTGGTACGCAGGTACGCATGCGCGGCAACAATCTGAGATGCGTACCGTCACTTGTGTCACAAAGCGCATTTGCGTACCGACGTACTTGTGAAGCTTTTCCAGAAGGCGGTTAGATCACCGGACGACAGAGTCGGTCTCCGTGTGCACAGACAGGGCTGCTGTTAACGTCGGTCTGTACAACGGAATTGTGCCAAAACTACGCCAACCGGCTGCGGAGACTCCCCCCCCTTCACTGGAGAACTGTGCTAAAACAGCTGATCACAACGTTCACGCTCTGTGGTCATGAAGTACTCCACTAGTACCCCCCACGTTACGTTCGCGATACAGAGGGCTTCATCAAATAATTTGAGTGGAGCCAGAAGTTGGAGTACCAAACACTGACTCTTGGTACTCATCTGAGTACCTCACTGAGAAAGTTATGTGCACCCCTGACTATACTATACTTACCACAGATACTCTTTTTACTGCTTAAAAAGTATCAACTTAAGGCCCTATGTTAAGTACAGTTCTAATTTAATCAAATAGTAATATTTAATATTCCACAGGAAAAGTAAAGCTCAGAGAACTTTTTCTAAATACCACGACACCTAAAATTATCTTCTTACCATTTTGGAGCAAATAACAGTAACTGTTTGTAATGCAGTTAAAACTGGCTCCACGTTAACCAGCTACAACATCAACATTTTATTTACCCATTGATTCATACCTATCTAGTCCAGCCACAGCTGCTGCAGCTTTCATCAAGTAATTTCTTATTAATTACACATTCATTCAAAGGGCATTGTTTTCATCATTAAGTACTTTTGATACCATTATGAATGCAGGACATTTACTTGTAATGCAGAACTGTATTAGAACTCATACTGTAGAAAAGAACACAAGTACTTCTTTCACTACTGGACAGAAACAGTACAGTTTCCTCTCCATCGATCTCCTCTGTAGAGCCTGATAGCAACCCTTAGAGATCTCTGTCTCCCCCTGCAGGTCATCAACGCCATAGAGCAGGACTACCGGCTGCCCCCCCCCATGGACTGCCCCAGCGCGCTGCACCAGCTCATGTTGGACTGCTGGCAGAAGGACCGCAACAACCGGCCCAAGTTCAGTCAGATCGTCAACAACCTGGACAAGATGATCCGCAATCCCAACACGCTGAAGGCCATGACCCCGTTATCTTCAGGGTGAGAAGACCACATTTGTTTTACTCGTGTTTGCATTATCTCTCAGTATTACTCATAGTCAACACACATGGTGGGGATGAGTGCTAAACGTATGCTCTTCTCCTTTTCCCCGGCTCTGTCTTCACTCTCCGTGCAGGATCTGCATGTGTGTTTTATCTCGTCTCTGCGGGAATCCCACTAGACGGGGTCTCTGGTTTTAGCATTATTTCCCATTAATGTGGATAACATCTTGAGGAATATAATGCATCTGATCTTCTTTTAATGTAAAGGCTTTCCAAACAGGAAATTCATGCTCCTGCTGAAGTGCCATCCGTGGCACAGTTGACTTATTTTCCGAAACACAGTAGCTCTTGTTTCTCCTGGCGCCGAGCGGTTATGTAAATTAAAGCTTTCGGTTTGATAGATCAAATCCTCCCCACGAACGCTTCAGGCGAAACCTGAATTGAAGCAGTCGTGCAATTTTCAAAACAAAACATTTTGTATGGTTTCTGCTCTGGGTGTTAGTTTCCTTTGAGGGTTTTCTGATTTCCATTATCCCTGTCTGTACTTTCATTTGTGGTGGTGTGCAGCACCGAGGGCCAGATTTTTCCGCAGACACTAAGTGGATATATTGGCTCCTCGAAGCCTATCACTTCATTTGGAAAATAGGCTTTATGAGGAATCAGTTTGGAAAATATTGGTTCATGGATAAGGCCACTGGGAATTTCTTGAGTTCTGTCTAGTCTTTTGAACATCTAATCTAATAATTCACGTTTGAATCACAGGCAGGTGGTCTCGGGTGTCTATGACTTTGGACCTGCCATTTTGTATTACTATTAATCTTAACGGCTCCTGAATGTGTGTCCCCTCAGTGTTCATCTCCCCCTCTTGGACCGCAGCATTCCCGACTTCTCCAGCTTCAGCACCGTGGACGAGTGGCTGGATGCCATTAAGATGGGCCAGTACAAAGACAATTTCGCCGGCGCTGACTTTTCTACGTTTGATGTGGTGTCCCAGATGACCATGGAGTAAGTGCTGACAATTCCTGCAGTTCTGGGTCTGATAAGCAGAAGGAAAGAGGCCAGTTTACTGAATCTCGTATACCCTCAATAGTTTAATTACTACCAGACTCTTCCTCTGGCCCATTATAAAACACACTAGCTACTCTGTATGTAATTAGCAGATCTTAATTCTGCAGTTGCAAGGCTGAAAAGTGGGTACAATACCTTGAAGGCATAACAATGCTCTTTATTCTCTGCCATGTGTTTAGCAGGCCTCTCTTTGACCTTAGTTTCACAATCAAGAGGAACAATGATAATGTGGGGTTAGTTAGCGAAAAATATTTGGAATAAAACACACAAGCAGGGTTGGGAGGGTTGCTATAAAAATGTATTCCGTTACAATGACCAGTTACCTGTAAAAAATAAGCAATCAGTAACCTAATCTGACTATCAAAATGTAGAAGTAATGTAACCTGATTACTTTCTGTTACCTCAATATTAAATGCAATCCAAGATAAAAAAAAATATAATAAGATCCTTAAGTGTTTTATATAGGACAACAGAAGTCTGTCTAAAATCTGAGCAAACAGAAAATGCAAAATGTTTAATACATACAGGTAAGTTTACTCACTATTTGATGAACATACAGTATAGGTTCACTAACTGAATTTAAAATTAGAATATCCATAGAAAGTTAAAACATTAAAGCAAATTCAGGCAGTAAGTGTATGGATTCACACTTAAAGTATTACACCACAGAACAGTACATTCCTTTTTTACTAACATTATAATCCTGCGTGTAATCCCTAGTAAAGAAAAGTGTATGTAATTGTAAGGGAATACAGTTACCTTTTTATCGGTTTATTGATTACGTAATCCTGTTACATGTGTTTTGTACTCCCCAAGCCTGCAAACAAGACCTTATTATGTGAGAAGGCCACCTGCAGAGCCTGATACAAATAATTTCCTGTCTGTAATAACAGTATCACGAGGCAGAGATTAAACCACACACATGTTAAACTTCAACTCTTTGAACCACACAGATCGTAATGTCTAATCCAATTAATTTGATTTATGTGGATATTCAGAGTAAGAGGAATTTCATTGTTTAATGGATAAGAAACTATTGGCACATTATTTTGTCTCGAGCTTATGCCCTTTCCTTGATATAATGCAACATTTTCTTCTTACTTCGGTAGTTTTACAAGGGCCCTATTATGCTTTTGGGGGTTTTCCCTCCCCTGTAGTGTGTTATATAGGTTTGTGTGCATGTAAATGGTCTGCAAAGGCTAAAATCCCAAAGTTCCCTCCAGTGGGGGTTTCTCTCCCACACACTCCCCCCCCCCTGCTTGAAATGCTTCAATTGGACTTCTTTGTTAACTGCCATTAAATAAGGACATCACTATGTAACACTCACACTTTTATCAACTAGCGCTCAAACACATTTTACATGATTGGCTAAGGGGCGGGACATCTCTGAGCAGTTGACCAATCACAGCAGAACCGGCCAGCTAACCAATCAGAGCAGACTGGGCTCTAGTTTCAGACAGAGGGTGAAAAGAGGTGCTGCAGAACAGGCTGTATGAGGGAAAGAAAGACCTTTTTAAACATTAAAGCACAGTAGAGGCACAAAACACAATTTGATTCTGAAAATTAGCATAAATGTTCCTCTTTAAATATCATAACCTCTAGGGTGAACATTATGTCTACATTGAGTCAATGATATGTTTTGCATTTGTTTTGGTGGTATGAGATCACCCGGGTGTACCGCATACAGAAAATTACACTAAACTGGAATCCAAACGTTTTTCTACGATTATATAAGCACTCCGCCCTCGAAGATGGATGAACACAGCTGTTTCATGCCTCTCACTTTACTGTCATCTTAGTTTTCATATATGTTTTTTCACCAGCTGTTCCCCGCTGGCCTTTATGTCATCCATCCGTATGTCGTATTGTTAGATGATGTTGTCGATTCGAAGCTATATGCTAAGCAGATCTGCCTGACTGTTAATAGTCTGTGGTCACATAATCCTGACATCTGTCTCCTTGCAGGGACATCTTGGGAGTCGGGGTGACGTTAGCGGGCCATCAAAAGAAGATCCTCAACAGCGTCCAGATGATGCGGGCACAGATGAACCAGATCCAGTCGGTGGAGGTTTGACCCTCCCGAGCGGAGCAGAGGGGGGAGAACAAAAGGCGGTTGGGATACAGGGCTCTGGGTGTGGAGGATGGAGTGGATGGTTTTTTCGCGTTACAGTGTTTCTGGGACTTCCCACCAGGCTACATTCCCCCCCCCACGCCCCCCGCCGGTTCCCCTCTCCACTTCCCTCTCTCCTCCTCTTATCCCCTCACCCTGACTCTCCCTCCATCTTGTGGGATCAGCTGTTGAAACAAAAGTCCCAGTGATGAGGCACCAGAGGGGAGCCAACCCCATATCTGGAGCCATAAACATGGGAGGTTAGGCGTGACCAGCAACAAAAAAATGTTCAATCAATCTTCCACCAATTCTCATTTGATGTTTTTTTTTCTTTTGGTTTTGTTTGTTCTGATGATTTTGTAAAGAATTTTTTAAAGGAAAAAAAAAAAAAAAAACTAGAGAAAAGGCAAGGAGTTTATCTAAATTTATAGATGATATAAGCTTGTACACTAGACGGACTCAGTAGGAAAGCTACCCTTTAAAAGGGCGAGAAAAAAAGAAAACAAGAAAGAGTTGAGGAGACGAGGCCATCCTCTGCAAGGTGTGGATATTGTCTTTTTTGCATCTTTTTAATTTTGGGACATCATGAGGGCATCAGATTTTTCTGTGGCCTACAGAAAGGAAGAGGAGACTGAAAAGCCCAACGTGCACTCCCAACTGTTTCCCCAGGAGAGAACATGCATTTTTAAAAACCATCAAATGGACAACATTTGTCAAAGACTGATGTCAAAAACACATTCATTCAGACTGACAATTCACACAGTGAAAAAGAAAAAAAAGTTTCTCATTGCAAGTATTTTCTATATTGTGTGAAATTTTGTGATGAAGAACTCCGTCTCACCATGCTTCCTCTCACTATAGACAAAAGTGTTTTTCTTTCTTTCACGGTGAACTATTCACAGCCTGCCAAATAGAACCCTTCCCTTTTTTTGCACCCTGTACGATGATCCTGTATTGTACATATCAGATGCACTTGACCTGCCATAACACGGAGACTCAGAAACAGTAATCAGCAGAAGAACTGATCGAGAGGAGGTTTTAAGTTGTTGTCACCATCCTTTTCTTTCCTTATTTTGTGAAAAAAAATAGCTTGTGGAGAGAAAACAAAACAGCACGTCCTACGCAGAATCACACAAAATGAAACAGGTTCTACTGTTTACATCAGAGGCCACATACAATACAGTATGTGCTGTTATAGCATCCTCCTTCATCCCCGGTGCCGTCTGTGCATCCGTGCACACGACGCACACACACACACACACACCACGTGCACAACGAAGCAGAGGCTCCCCAAGCGGCAGGACTCGTGTTTGATAGCATGCTGAGTGAGTGGTTAATTTCACAGTGCTTTGATTTGCTGCAATTACTAAAAACTCTGTTTGGGAAGAGCTTGGGTTTGACACACTTTACAGAGTATAACGTGGCTGCATTATTTGTCAGTGTTTCTTCTTCTTCCAGTTTTCCTTTTTTGAAAAACATTTTTAAAGTATTAAAGTTGTGTTACCACACACGGTTATTTTACACTCACACATAGTCATGGATAGATTTGAAAATCAGGCGTTTGTTGAATTAAATGCAACGTGTTATATTTTTGCAATTTCTGTATGGATATTATTGAATTGTTATTACTTTTTTTTCTGCACTGAGTATATTGTTTGACTCCAACAAACACTCTGGATCTTCCATCGATGCTTTTAGACTTTTTCATTTTGAAACATGTTGGTGCACAAATCCATGTAGATAAACAGCCCTGTGAATGGTATTGATTTGATTTTAAAGACAGTATATGCATTTATTGTTGGGCCTCCTGTGAGCTGTCAATCATCGTCTGCGTTGTCCGGGTGACCAGGGTTATGCGAGAGATGAGAGTCCGTAGCAATGCGAGGATTCCCCGGGGAGGTGAATCAGACAGGGTTTATGTACACAGCCAGTAAATTATATCAGAGATCCAACGGGGATTTGACAGCTAGACACGGACCTCCAGCTGTGAGCCATCGGTCAGATGTGTCCGGCCACAGCGGGGAGGCCGCACCCCGATCACAGCCGCTCTGTCCAGGCACCGATTCTCCCGCCTCTCCCCCCTTGATCACATGCAGGCCTGCCGGGGCCACCTGTCTGCCGCTCCCACTGATCTCCAACCAGCAGTTGTCTGGTTTCGTCTCTGTGACTTTATAAGCATCAACAGGCGAACAGCGGAGACACTCATCAGTGGGGCAGTTGTGTCTTGTCCTGTCCTGATGCTGCATGACAAAGAAAGGCTTGACAATGCTTCCACACTGAAAAAACAATAACGTTTCAGCTAGCTTATACAGTTGTGTGAAATATGTTGACATAATACATTTAATTAAAGTCAACGTTTCAGTTTTTTTCATTGCATGTTCGCTCAAACCAAATCCTCACATTTGTTGTTGTGGCGGCTTTAGCACCAAAGCTCTGATAAAGAAACCTCAGTCACTGCTATCCTGTCATCTTACACTGAAAAAACTGAATTGTTGATGATATTATGTCAACAAATTTCACACAACTGTATTAGGTTAGTTGAAAGTAACAATATTATGTTTTCATAGGTTCCACTTGATAGTGTTGCCTTCAACTAACCTCAAACAGTCCTGTGAAAGCCCCTCCATGTTTTTTTTTTCATCTGCAGTGCACCACATCATAACAGATGTTTCCCTGGAAGCTTGTATAACATAAGAAAATGGTAGGAGGACAATCATAAGCTGTTAGTCATAGCTGAGAGGCGAGTGAGAAGTGCCGCTGTGACCTAAATGCCACTGATGCCAGCATGCCGTTTGATTTTTATTTAACCAAGCTTTTTGACCGTCTTGCTTTTCCATTTCCCAGTACTTAACAGCTCATCAGATTGTGAGGCTGAGGCTGCACGTCCTCTCATGGTATGGCAAATATTCAACTGTCAGGAAAAACGTTTAATGTTGCCCAAGGAATTAATCTAGACTAGAGTATACACAAGGCTGGTGAGTTTCTGCTCCAACCCCATTAATGCTTGTTCAGATGCTTGTCCGTGGACGCTGCCAAGACTTTGAGTTATTAATCAAGCAATTATCCTTGAACTCTGTTTCAAGGAACTACCTTAAACTGGATGGGCAGGCGTGTTTATGACTAGACATAAAATAGTGCTGGAGTGCACACAGTCAGTATTTCCTTGGGGATACTTTTCCTTCTGAAGGGTTAGTTTTTTGTTTTCCATTTTTATCTGAAGGAGTTTTAGGAGAGCCTTTTGATTGAATGTCGAGTGTTTGAGAGCACCGCATTAAGTTTTTATGTATCTTCTGATTTCGATGGCACAAAAGAGACGCATTGTTGCAGTTTGGAATTGAGCAATGAAAGAGGGAACAAGACATTGACCCACTTATGTTGAGTGTTTAAAGTGGTTGACTGTTTTTCCTGCCGCAGACTTGCCGCTTTCTTTACACCAAAGCACAAGCTGTGAAAAAAGGCTGTCCGAGACTATTACAAAATGTATAGAACTGGGTTAATTCATCTGGTACAGGTTTCATGGAGGGCATATTTCAAAATTGGATTCGATAGGGTGATTACTGTTTCATCACCTCCTGAAATTAAATTGAATACTACATTGTGTATTACTGCAAGTAGTACATTTAAATCCACTGTAAGCCAATTCAACATTTGAAAGGTATTTTGGCCCTTTTTAAATCAAGTATTATCTCCTCAGATTAAGTGTTACTGTTGGTTTCAAAGCACTAGAACCTGACACCTACACATGCTTTAAAAACTTTAAATAGTTTTCCTCTGGTAATTGAAGCAGTCAGAGTGGTTGTGACACTCATAATGGTTTCACACAATGTTTGCCTACTGCAACTTTCAGCAAAACTCTCCTTTTACATCTGTGCAGCAAAGTAAAAGAAAAAAAACACTCAGTCCTGCCCTCACCGTGTGCCAATTTTTGAAGGACGGAGGAAAAAGCGTTAAGTCTCAGAGTTCCTGTTACATGATAGTGTGCATAAACACGAGCTGTGCCAGGTTGTACCCGCTGGGCTGCGTTTGAAAGGCGCCCAAACTACAGCATGGTCAGAGCGCCGGGTCTGCCTCCTGGTGAGGAGGAGGACAGAAAATGGCTCCCGTTCAATGGACGCAGCACGAAGCACGAGAGCGCCCTCTACTGCTGCGGTGGTCAAATGTAGCGTGTTGGACTGACTTCTCCAGATGCAAAGCTCCAGTGTTCAGGACGAACGCCGGCTGCTGTATCTTCCTTTGTTGGACAAACTTCCGTACCACTATACCACCCGTGTTCCCCTTTCATGACCCTGTGTTCCCCCTTCAAATGTCTAATATATTTGGTCTAAGATGTTATTGTAAGTATTGATGTTGTACACCAACTTAACTAACCTTCTGCTCTTACGATATTTTAGTTTGTTAATTTATATAGTTAATACATGTTGATTAACACTACTTTCGATTTTAACATAAAAAAGTGTCAGCATAAACGTAGTGAAGTGACCGAAATCTGTGTCGATAGGTAGGTGGTACCTATCTGAGTTCATCTAACAGCGATAGGAGTCAAGACAGGTCTCCGACCCCACCGAAGTAACTTGTTTCAAAGGTTTTCGGATCAGCATTATTGATACGACTGTAAAAAGTATTAACGTTCGCCAACCATGCCGGATACTCCATATGAGAAAAGGATATTTACGACACGTTTCACTTACGTTAGTATATCACCGTACGTACGAAGTAGTTGAGGATTTACACACTCTAAACTGTACAGTAAAACTAAGTCCGAAATACGAATTCGTTCATCGCGCCGAATGGAAGCGAGAGTAGGGAAAACCGCTTAGCGAAAGGCGGCAGAGAAATTACCTCCTGAGACGTAGCCCCCTGCACAATCCTTAGCCGCCACCACCCGAACACGACCGTAAACCCCAGAACCGTCGATAACGAACCTTGTTCGTTGTAACAAGTTTAAACCTTTAATAAACAAATTAGGTTAAAGGAATCGCTCGTAACACCTGACCAGCGTTGTGCTAGAAAGTTTCACGACGGTGTTGTAACATTCCAAAGTAGCTGGGGCCCAATGGCCTGGTCGTTTCAGGGCGGGCAGCACTGGCTGCGCGAACAAACCAGGTATTGCGGCTGTAAGACTATTAAAAAACCGGTGTTTTTTAGGGTATCGCTAACCTTCTGCCGGGTGTAGGGGTAATGGTGTGTAGCGAACGGGCTAATTGTGAAGAAGTGGCAAAACAACAAACAGCGTAAGGAAACAAATTATAACGGCGAAGTTCCGTAATTTGTACCACTGAGTCTGGACACAAGACGGGTTCGACACAAGATAGTACTGCAGTGGCGGCCCTTTACTGGCTTCTTAACAACAAAGTCTGATGTTGCTAGCAATGATTGACTGTTGTAAACCTACGACAATATTAGCACTAAATAAATTTTTATGTAGTTATTATTGTTTTTGTATACGTGAAAGTGTTATGTCTTACGTTGGAGATAGTATATAATTCGTGATTGTCCACGATTTTTCGTAAAGCATTGAGAAATTACAAACTAGTGGGAATGTACTTCACACAGGTGTCGTGGGTTTTCTTTTAGAGACCGCGGCGATGACTCGGACTGATAAACACAACCCCCCCGGGCTGAAAAACAAAAAAGAGGTACCCCCCCCGGACTGTTCTTTTTAACTCTTGGTGACGATATTTCCCGTGTCTCTGTATGTAAACCGCGTGTTCGACCTTTCAACTGTCCGTCCATCCGGTAGTGTCAATAAAATGGGCCCGACCGATTTTACTAACAGAGCGCAAAATGTCGCGATGCCGAAGGTGTCTACTGTAAAACATACTATAATTAACAGTTTCGTAAATTATATAAGTAACACGGTAGGTCTTACAATTCTCGTAAGGTACCTTATATTTGTTTTTCACAAAGACTTTATTTACGTATGGTGTGGAATATTCTTTATATTTACAAATAAAATAAAATCAAAATGAGTTTTATATACAGGGCGCCATCAGTTGTATAAAATATGTTCAATTAATTGAATGTAATTAAGTTTATAACACGGAAATTGATTGACTTACCGTTTAATAAACCCTTGGACAAACTGTTTATTTATATGAAAATTACAGTTGTAAAGATAAACACCACTACTAATTATAATGACATAATTTGGTATATCATCATTAACTGTTTGTGCAAAATTATACATTAATACGTAAACTGGACTGTATGAACGTAATTGAGAATTGACTTGCTGATTTTACAATTTTTCTTAATTTAGGTTAGCTAATAATCATTCCTAATGTAAAAGGCATTAATTTATTTTATTTTCCTTATTTGACTTAGTGTTCGTAAACAAAATAATATACATCGAGGTACAACGAGTAAACATACTATCCGGATTGATATTGTGTTACTCCATTGTATTTCAGGTTTAACCGTGACGCATTTTTTGTTTTTTGGTACTTATTTAAGTAAAACCCAAATTTTTATGTGTGTAAAAATTTTGTTTATTGGCAGTGATTAAAATTATTTGTCTGAATAAAAAATTAACTCCTTCTCGTTCCAACCGAAAGGTAAAAATCTTTTATTTGGTTACTGGTTATAATGGTTTATTACTTTAACAATGTAGTAAGTGGTCCCAATGTCAGTTGATATGTAAATATGAGTCTTATGTCCTGAGAGGGTGGTGCTCAGTGTCACCAGACTGGCCGTGTAATACCAGATGTTACACCCGAACTCTCCTGGCCCGTTGTGCATCTATAGGGAAACGGACATGTGCGTTGTTGTTGGTCTACCATCCCTCCACAAGCCCCCCCCCACAAACAACCCCTCCCCCCCCGTCTCCCTTTGGTATCCTGACNGGCGAGTCCCCACACGTGGCTGTGTAAACAGATTTAGGTCCCCACAAGGATGGTAATGCTAGGCCACACACACACACACACACACACACACTGATATACCACAATACATTGAGTTAAATACTTTTCTAGAGACTGACTTTAACACTTATCTTAAAACTAAAATGTAATGATTGACGATATGGGGACTTGCATTTTCTCCCGATAGTGGATAGGGGTCGCGGAAATGTTACTGTAGATAATATGTATGATCCCACACACACACAAACACACACTGTTGTGTTTCGATCATCTTAGAGTAAATAACATTCATTTACATATGTTTTCTGGAGACTAACTAACCATAAACCAAGGCCATAAAATGTAATGATTACCATTATGTCCCCGAAACGAAGTCCAGTCCCCACAACTCACAACACACACACACACACACACACACACACACACACACACACACACACACACACACACACACACACACACACACACACATTTCCCATCAAAGTCTTCACTGTCTCAAAGGTGAAGTGAGAAATATCCCAGTTTTACGTTTTTAGCGCTGTTTTAAAGTCTAAACACTGTTAAAAGAGGCTTTTTCTATCTCTTCTCGACCAGTTTAAAACCTAAACTGTGTTTCTTTCTTCAGATTTGTCTATTCCCGATATAATCGTCATTGTGTTGGCTGTTACGGTGGTTGTCGTGGCCACCATCGCCTTCATCTTCTACAGGTCAGTGCACAGCCACCTCTAAATGGGGACATTATACTGAGTAAAGAGAGCTGAACGATCATGACAGCATACCATAATATCTAACACAGTGGTTCTCCACTGGTCAGGCCTCGGGACCCACTTTTTCCTTTGTCAATAAATCGCGACCCGAAATTTTGAACCACTCAAATCTATTCAACAAAAAATCGCATACAATATGAATAAAGTGAAGTACAGTGCATATATCCCTTATATCCCTTCACAGAACTAAAACAAGGTTTAATGAGTTGATGGAATCAAAGCTGAACTGTATGACATAAAAAGGCAAATTTTTAGAAATACTTACATATAAACTACGCATTCTGGTACACTCTGAGAAGAAAATAAATAAATCTATTACTACCCGACATAATATTAATAATATTTTATGCCATTGTTTGTTTTTCACTTAGTTCTGACAGCTTGCTGCTCCTCACAGAGAGAAGAGTAAAGAGGAGATAGTCTGTGTGACTTACTTTAAATTGTGGGTAAGGGTAGATAGCCCCCATTGTTCTGTGACCTGTCAATCATCAAACCGGGGGTCGTATTTCATTATGGGTTCATTTTGATCTGAAATTGTACCCATGGATGTATAAAGAATAGTTCTACCACAAAGTTATTCCGGGGACTTCCGGAAACAATCTTGATTCTGATTGGCCAGAGGACTCGAAAAAACATCAGCAAAGATGTTTTATTGAGAAGATGATCACTACGTGACAGAAGTTTTCAAAACCGTTTATGGTCTCCGGTACTTCCAGTCCAACGCCGACTGCATGCACAGCGTTAGAATATCGGGCCTTCAAAATAAAAGTTTGACTTTTTTTTTCTTCACTCACACATCTGCGACCCACTCGACTTTTGGGTCGCGACCCACCAGTTGAGGACCACTGACTAACATATATAAGGTTTTAAAAGTATAATACCCCCGAGGCTTGAGCTATGAGGTGCCTCCATTTGGTCAAATCACTATTTATTTTTTGGATTACTTTTTTATATGTACATCTTTCTGTTTATCTTTAACTGTATGAAGTGAAAGGGATTTAGCATTTTCAAACAGACAGAGAAAGTACGTGAAGTTGAATGGAAGTTAAAAATCAAAACGTCTATTTTAATTTCCCTTCATATTAGAGCCTTTTTGTGAAACATTTGCAAAATTGACATCAAGAGTTTCGTCAAAAGTTATCATTTTTGGTGCAGATAGATGTGGACCACTGTGCTTCATTTCATTTTGTATTTATTGATGTTATTTGTTCCTGCAGACAGAACAGGAGGGACCGTCTGGTGAGGAAGCGCTGGTCTCACATCTCCTCTGATCTGGTCACTCAACTGGAGAACAACGAGCTCAACGTCGTCTCTCTCAAGGTGAGATAATAGATTAAAGCTCTCAATCAGCACAAGGCAAGGCAAGTTTATTTATACAGCACCTTTCAACACAAGGCAATTCAAAGTAATGTAATGGCTTTTGACAATATTTTCTGAGGAATGCATTGATAAGACAAGATATCTGATAATGTTACAGCATTACTACGTCGAAAACTGTTCCAATGCAAATATTTCGTATATCAATATTTTAATAAGGTAGGACACTGGTTAATAATATTGTAGCGTGTTCAAGTAACCAAGGGATGTAGTAGCCTATAAGATGTGCACAGTTATGTAATGCACTGTTGTTGGGGGGAGAGACCGCCCCTTCCATATGAGTGTGTGTGTCGGCGGGCATGAGGCGTGCATGACGGGACGAGTTGTGTTCGTATGTGGAAAAGTCATACTCAGTGCGGTGAGTGCTGGCTTTATTGCTACTGTATCCGTAGCACCCCACGCAATAGTTGGGACTGTGTAATGACGTCAGAAAAAAGGTTTGCCCCCCCCCAAGCGGAAATGTCAAACTCCGCCTATACTCCCTTGTCAACAACAATATGTCAACAACATCAGACAGATATTTTTTTGCCTGTCTTCATCAATTTCCTGTTCTGAAAAAGAAAGCACATTTTGATTAGATAATGCCCGAAAAGCAGACATAAACAAATCATATCTAAAAACTTGTAATGCAAAATATAATTGTCTTGCAGTTTGTAATCAACTCTGGAAGTTTCATGGTGATATCCATCAGGTAACTTTTTTACCCTAATCACCTTAACGTCATGTTTGCTCTGTTTCTCCATCAGATCGATGACGAGAGGAAAAAAATGAAATTCCAAATCCGCCGAGCGCACTACGACAAAAAGGTAAGCGGTATATTTAAAATCAATCAATACGATTTTGCACAATAATAACATTTTATTTTTCAGATTGTGATCCTGAAGGAGCTCGAGCACTCAGACGGGAACTTTAACGAGACGCAGATGATTGAATTAAACGCCGTAAGAATTACAAACACTTCTGCAGGATATTTGTTATTGTTTTTTCTTTATACACTGAACAAAAATATAAATGCAACACTTTCGTTTTTGCTCCCATTTTTCATGAGATGAACTCAAAGATCTAAAACATTTTCTAT